>NW_026113510.1:0-20215 GCF_024323335.1 Lathyrus oleraceus
TTAACAACAACATTTTCATTATCACATAACTCAATCAAATTTCATGGGTTTAACAACAACATTTTTATCATTCACATAATTCAATCAAATTCTATCGGTTTAAAAATACATTTTCATCCTTACAGAATTCAATCAAATTTCACGGCTTTAACGACAACATTTTATCATTCACACAATTCAATCAATATTTATGAGTTTAACAACAACATTTTCATCATTCACACAATTCAATCAAATTTCATGGGTTTAAAAACAACAACATTTTCATCATTCATACAATTCAATCAAATTTCATGGGTTCAACAACAACAACATTTTCAATGTTCACACAATTCTATCAAATTTCATTGGTTTAACATCAACATTTTCATCATTCACACAATTCAATCAAATTTTATGAATTTAACAACAACAAGATTTTCATCATTCACATAATTCAATCAAATTTCATGGGTTTAAGAACAACATTTTTATCGTTCACACAACTCAATCAAATTTCATGGGGTTAACGACAATATTTTCATCATTCACAGAATTCAATCAAATTCCATGGATTTAAAAGGAACATTTTCATCATTCCCACAATTCAATCAAATTTCATGGGTTTAACATCAACATTTTCATCATTCACACAATTCAATCAAATTACATATGTTTAACAACAACATTTTCATTATTCCAACAATTCAATCAAATTCATGGTTTAACAACAACATTTTCATTATACACATAACTCAATCAATTTCATGGGTTAATACAACATTTCATCATTCATAATCAAATCAAAATTTCATGGGTTTAACAACAACATTTTTATCATTCACATAATTCAATCAAATTCTATCGGTTTTAAAAATAACATTTTCGTCCTTACAGAATTCAATCAAATTTCACGGATTTAACAACAACATTTCATCATTCACACAATTCAATCAAATTTCATGGGTTTTAACAACAACAACATTTTCATCATTCATACAATTCAATCAAATTTCATAGGTTTAACAACAACAACATTTTCAATGTTCACACAATTCAATCAAATTCATTGGTTTAACATCAACATTTTCATCATTCACACAATTCAATCAAATTTCATGAATTTAACAACAACAAAATTTTCATCATTCACACAATTCAATCAAATTTCATGGGTTTAAGAACAACATTTTATCGTTCACACAACTCAATCAAATTTCATGGGGTTAACGACAATATTTTCATCATTCACAGAAGGTTCAATCAAATTCCATGGATTTAAAAAGAACATTTTCATCATTCCCACAATTCAATCAAATTCATGGGTTTAACAACAACAACAACATTTTCATCATTCACATAATTCAATCAAATTTTATATGGGTTTAACAACAACATTTTCATCATTCACACAATTCAATCAAATTTCATGGGTTTAACAACAACAGGTTTATCATTCACGAGAGTTCAATCAAATTTCATGGATTTAACACAAATAATTTTCATCAGTCACACAATTCAATCAATTTCCATGGGTTTAATAACACAACATTTTCATCATTCACACAATTCAATCAAATTTCATGGGTTCAACAACAAAACATTTTCAATGTTCACACAATTCTATCAAATTTCATGGTTTAACATCAACATTTTCATCATTCACACAATTCAATCAAATTTTATGAATTTAACAACAACAAGATTTTCATCATTCACATAATTCAATCAAATTTCATGGGTTTAAGAACAACATTTTATCGTTCACACAACTCAATCAAATTTCATGGGGTTAACGACAATTTTCATCATTCACAGAATTCAATCAAATTCCATGGATTTAAAAGGAACATTTTCATCATTCACACAATTCAATCAAATTTCATGTATGTTTAACAACAACATTTTCATTATTCCAACAATTCAATCAAATTTCATGGGTTTAACAACAACATTTTCATTATACACATAACTCAATCAAATTTCATGGGGTTAACAACAACATTTTATCATTCACATAATTCAATCAAATTCTATCGGTTAAAAAAATAACATTTTCGTCCTTACAGAATTCAATCAAATTTCACGGCTTTAACGACAACATTTCATCATTCATACAATTCAATCAAATTTTATGAGTTTAACAACAAACATTTCATCATTCACACAATTCAATCAAATTTCATGGGTTTTAACAACAACAACTTTCATCATTCATACAATTCAATCAAATTTCATGGGTTCAACAACAACAACATTTTCAATGTTCACACAATTCTATCAAATTTCATTGGTTTAACATCAACATTTTCATTATACAACAAACTCAATCAAATGCATGGTTAAAACAACATTTCATTCACACAATTCAATCAAATTTATGAATTTAACAACAACAAGATTTTCATCATTCACATAATTCAATCAAATTTCATGGGTTTAAGAACAACATTTCAATATTTCATCATTCACAGAATTCAATCAAATTCCATGGATTTAAAAGGAACATTTTCATCATTCCCACAATTCAATCAAATTTCATGGGTTTAACATCAACATTTTCATCATTCACACAATTCAATCATTACATATGTTTAAACAACATTTTATCTTTCACAATTCATCAATGCTAATCGGTTTAAAAAACATTTTCATTATTCCAACAATTCAATCAAATTTCATGGGTTTAACAACAACATTTCATTATACACATAACTCAATCAAATTTCATGGGTTTAACAACAACATTTTTATCACTCACATAATTCAATCAAATTCTATCGGTTTAAAAATAACATTTTCATCCTTCCAGAATTCAATCAAATTTCACGGCTTTAACAACAACAAATTTTCATCATTCAACACAATTCAATCAAATTTCATGGGTTTAACAACAACAACATTTTCATCATTCATACAATTCAATCAAATTTCATGGGTTCAACAACAACAACATTTTCAATGTTCACCCAATTCTATCAAATTTCATTGGTTTAAAAAATAACATTGCTCATGAACAGAATTCAACAAAGGTCCCGGTGGGAACGACATCAACATTTTCATCATTCACACAATTCAATCAAATTTTATGAATTTAACAACAACAAAATTTTCATCATTCACATAATTCAATCAAATTTCATGGGTTTAAGAACAACATTTTTATCGTTCACACAACTCAATCAAATTTCATGGGGTTAACGACAATATTTCATCATTCACAGCAATTCAATCAAATTCCATGGATTATTTTTTAAAAACAACAGTTTCATCATTCCAACAAATTCAATCAAAATTTCAGGGTTTAACAACAACATTTTCATTATACCACAACTCAATCAAATTTCATGGGTTTAACAACAACATTTTTATCATTCACATAATTCAATCAAATTCTATCGGTTTAAAAAAATAACATTTCATCCTTACAGAATTCAATCAAATTTCACGGCTTTAACGACAACATTTCATCATTCATACAATTCAATCAAATTTATGAGTTTAACAACAACATTTTCATCATTCACACAATTCAATCAAATTTCATGGGTTAACAACAACATATTTAAATCATCATTCATACAATTCAATCAAAGTTCATGGGTTCAACAACAACAACATTTTCAATTATCACACAATTCTATCTAATTTCATTGGTTTAACATCAACATTTTCATCATTCACACAATTCAATCAAAATTTCATGAATTTAACAACAACAACATTTCATCATTCACATAATTCAATCAAATTCATGGGTTTAAGAACAACAATTTTATCGTTCACACAACTCAATCAAATTTCATGGGGTTAACGACAATATTTTTCAATGCACAGAATTCAATCAAATTCATGGATTTAAAAAGGAACATTTTCATCATTCCCACAATTCAATCAAATTTCATGGGGTTAACATCAACATTTTCATCATTCACACAATTCAATCAAATTACATATGTTTAACAACAACATTTTCATTATTCCAACAATTAATCAATCAAATTTCATGGGTTTAACAACAACATTTTCATTATACACATAACTCAATCAAATTTCATGGGTTTAACAACAACATTTTTATCATTCATATAATTCAATCAAATTCTATCGGTTTAAAAATAACATTTTCGTCCTTACAGAATTCAATCAAATTTCACGGCTTCTTTAACAACAAAAATTTCATCATTCACACAATTCAATCAAATTTCATGGGTTTAACAACAACAACATTTTCATCATTCATACAATTCAATCAAATTCATGGGTTCAACAACAACAACATTTTCAATGTTCACACATTCTATCAAATTTCATTGGTTTAACATCAACATTTTCATCATTCACACAATTCAATCAAATTTTATGAATTTAACAACAACAAAATTTTCATCATTCACATAATTCAATCAAATTTCATGGGTTTAAGAACAACATTTTTATCGTTCACACAACTCAATCAAATTTCATGGGGTTAACGACAATATTTTCATCATTCACAGAATTCAATCAAATTCCATGGATTTAAAAGGAACATTTTCATCATTCCAACAATTCAATCAAATTTCATGGGTTTAAACAACAACATTTTCATTATACACATAACTCAATCAAATTTCATGGGTTAACAACAACATTTTATCATCATATAATTCAATCAAATTCTATCGTTTAATTTAAAAATAACATTTTCGTCCTTACAGAATTCAATCAAATTTCACGGCTTTAACGACAACATTTCATCATTCATACAATTCAATCAAAATTTATGAGTTTAACAACAACATTTTCATCATTCATACAATTCAATCAAATTTCATGGGTTTAACACACAACACATTTTCATCATTCATACAATTCAATCAAATTCATGGGTTCAACAACAACAACATTTTCAATGTTCACACAATTCTATCAAATTTCATTGGTTTAACATCAACATTTTCATCATTCACACAATTCAATCAAATTTTATGAATTTAACAACAACAAATTTTCATCATTCACAAAATTCAATCAAATTTTGGGTTTAAGAACAACATTTGTATCGTTCACACAAATCAATCAAATTTCATGGGTTAACGACAATATTTTCATCATTCACAGAATTCAATCAAATTCCATGGATTTAAAAGGAACATTTTCATCATTCACACAATTCAATCAAATTTCATGTGTTTAACATCAACATTTTCATCATTCACACAATTCAATCAAATTTCATGGGTTTAACAACAACATTTTCATTATTCCAACAATTCAATCAAATTTCATGGGTTAACAACAAACATTTTCATTATACACAAACTCAATCAAATTTCATGGATTTAACAACAACATTTATCATTCCCATAATTCAATCAAATTTTATCGGTTTAAAAATAACCATTCAACATTTTCATCATTCATACAATTCAATCAAATTTTATGAGTTTAACAACAACTTTCATCATTCACACAATTCAATCAATTTTCATGGGTTTAACAACAACAACATTTTCATCATTCATAAAATTCAATCAAATTTCAGGGTTCAACAAACAACCACATTTCCGTATCACACATTCGTCAAGATTTCATGGTTTAACAGTCAACATTTATCATTCACCACTTCAATCAAATTCATGAATTACAACCAACAAAAATTTTCATCATTTCACAATTCAATCAAGTTTCAGGGGTGTAAGAACAACCATTTATCGTTCACACAATGCAATTCAAGTTCATGTGGTTAACGCCAATATTTTTATCATCACAAAAAAGAATTCAATCAAATGCCATTGATTAAAAAGGAACATTTTCATCATTCCCACAATTTCAATCAAATTTCATGGGTTTAACATCACATTTTTCATCATTCACACATTCAAGCAAATTACATATGTTTAACATCAACATTTTCATCATTCACACAATTCAATCAAATTTCATGGGTTTAACAACAACATTTTCATTATACACATAACTCAATCAAATTTCATGGGTTTAACAACAACATTTTTATCATTCACATAATTCAATCAAATTCTATCGGTTTAAAAATAACATTTTCATCCTTACAGAATTCAATCAAATTTCACGGCTTTAACAACAACATTTTCATCATTCACACAATTCAATCAAATTTCATGGGTTTAACAACAACAACATTTTCATCATTCATACAATTCAATCAAATTTCATGGGTTCAACAACAACAACATTTTCAATGTTCACACAATTCTATCAAATTTCATTGGTTTAACATCAACATTTTCATCATTCACACAATTCAATCAAATTTATGAATTTAACAACAACAAATTTTCATCATTCACATAATTCAATCAAATTTCATGGGTTTAAGAACAACATTTTTATCGTTCACACAAGTCAATCAAATTCATGGGGTTAACGTTAACGACAATATTTCATCATCACAGAATTCAATCAAATTCCATGGATTTAACAAGACAAAACATTTTCATCATTCAACAATTCAATCAAATTTCATGGGTTTAACAACAACACATTTTCATTATACACAAACTCAATCAAATTTCATGGGTTTAACAACAACATTTTATCATTCATATAATTCAATCAAATTCTATCGGTTTAAAAATAACATTTCGTCCTTACAGAATTCAATCAAATTTCACGGCTTTAACGACAACATTTCATCATTCATACAATTCAATCAAATTTTATGAGTTAACAACAACATTTTCATCATTCACACAATTCAATCAAATTTCATGGGTTTAACAACAACAACATTTTCATCATTCATACAATTCAATCAAATTTCATGGGTTCAACAACAACAACATTTCAATGTTCACACAATTCTATCAAATTTCATTGGTTTAACATCAACATTTTCATCATTCACACAATTCAATCAAATTTTATGAATTTAACAACAACAAAATTTTAATCATTCACATAATTCAATCAAATTTCATCGGTTTAACAAAAACATTTTATCCTTCTCACAATTTTCCCCCCCCCCCCCCCCCCCCCCCCCCCCCCCCCCCCCCCCCCCCCCCCCCCTCCCTCCCCCCCCCCCCCCCCTCTCCCCCCCCCCCCCTCCCCCCCCCCCCCCCCTCCCTTTCCCCCCCCCCCCCCCCCCCCCCCCCCCCCCCCCCCCCCCCCCCCCCCCCCCCCCCCCCCCCCCCCCCCCCCCCCCCCCCCCCCCCCCCCCCCCCCCAATTGCAAATTTCAACGGGGTTAACGACAACATTTCATCATTCACAGAATTCAATCAAATTCCATCGATTTAAAACGAACATTTTCATCATTCCACAATTCAATCAAATTTCATGGGTTTAACAGCAACATTTACACAATTCAATCAAATTCCAAGGTTTAACATTCATCATTCCAACAATTCAATCAAATTCAGGGTTCAACAACAACATTTTCATCATACACATAACTCAATCAAATTTCATGGGTTTAAAAACAACATTTTTATCCTTCACAGAATTCAATCAAATTCCATCGGTTTAACGATAACATTTTCATCCATACACAATTCAATCAAATTGCATGGTTTAACAAAAATTTTCATCATTCACACAATTCAATCAAATTTCATGGGTTTAACAACAACAACATTTTCATCATTCATACAATTCAATCAAATTTCATAGGTTTAACAAAAACACAACATTTTCAAGTTCACACAATTCTATCAAATTTCATTGGTTTAACATCAACGTTTTCATCATTCACACAATTCAATCAAATTTTATGAATGTAACAACAACAAAATTTTCAGCATTCACATAATTCAATCAATTTCATGGGTTTAACAACAACATTTTATCGTTCACACAACTCAATCAAAATTCATGGGCCTTTTTTTTAACGACAATATTGGAGGTCATCATTCACAGAATTCAATCAAAATTCCAGGGATTAAAAGGAAACATTTTCATCATTCCCACAATTCAATCAAATTTCATGGTTTTAACAACAACATTTTTATTCATTCATATATTCAATCAAATTCTATCGGTTTAAAAATAACATTTTCGTCCTTACAGAATTCAATCAAATTTCACGGCTTTAACGACAACATTTCATCATTCATACAATTCAATCAAATTTATGAGTTTAACAACAACATTTTCATCATTCACACAATTCAATCAAATTTCATGGGTTTAACAACAACAACATTTCATCATTCATACAATTCAATCAAATTTCATGGGTTCAACAACACAACATTTTCAATGTTCACACAATTCTATCAAATTTCATTGGTTAACATCAACATTTTTCATTCACACAATTCAATAAAATTTATGAATTTAACAACAACAAAATTTCATCATTCACATAATTCAATCAAATTTCATGGGTTTTTTAAGAACAACATTTTATCGTTCACACAACTCAATCAAATTTCATGGGGGTTAACGACAATATTTTCATCATTCACAGAATTCAATCAAATTCCATGGATTTAAAAGGAACATTTTCATCATTCCCACAATTCAATCAAATTTCATGGGTTTAACATCAACATTTTCATCATTCACACAATTCAATCAAATTACATATGTTTAACAACAACATTTTCATTATTCCAACAATTCAATCAAATTTCATGGGTTTCTAACAACAACATTTTCATTATACACATAACTCAATCAAATTTCATGGGTTTAACAACAACATTTTTATCATTCACATAATTCAATCAAATTCTATCGGTTTAAAAATAACATTTTCGTCCTTACAGAATTCAATCAAATTTCACGGCCCTTTAACGACAACATTTTCATCATTCATACAATTCAATCAAATTTTATGCGTTTAACAACAACATTTCATCATTCCACAATTCAATCAAATTTCATGGGTTTAACAATACAACAACATTTCACCATTCATACAATTCAATCAAATTCATGGGTTCAACAACAACAACATTTTCAATGTTCACACAATTCTATGAAATTTCATTAAGGTCCGCGGCACATTATTCCATTACAACCAGCTTAACATCAACATTTTCATCATTCACACAATTCAATCAAATTTCATGAATTAACAACAACAAGCTTTTCCCGCATCGTGATAATCTCCCTGTTTCACTTTCATCTGCATCATTCACATAATTCAATCAAATTTCATGGGTTTAAGAACAACATTTTAATCGTACCCACCCATCACACAACTCAATCAAATTTCATGGGGTTAACGACAATACCCCCCCTTTTCATCCCTCGTTTACCCTTGTTTCCTGTAGGCACAGAATTCAATCAAATTCCAGGGAGTTAAAAGGAACATTTTCATCATTCCCACAATTCAATCAAATTTCATGGGTTTAACATCAACATTTCATCATTCACACAAGTCAATCAAATTACATATGTTGAACAACAACATTTTCATTATTCCAACAATTCAATCAAATTTCATGGGTTTAACAACAACATTTTCATTATACACATAACTCAATCACATTTCATGGGTTTAACAACAACATTTTATCATCACATAATTCAATCAAATTCTACTACGGTTGCCGTCGGTTTAACAACAAATTTTATCGTTTCACACTCAAGCAAAATGTCATGGGTGTTAACATTTTCGTCCTTACAGAATTCAATCAAATTTCACGGCTTTAACGACAACATTTTCAACATTCATACAATTCAATTATTCCGCCACAAATTTTATGAGTTTAACAACAACATTTTCATCATTCACACAATTCAATCAAATTTCATGGGTTTAACAACAACAACATTTTCATCATTCATACAATTCAATCAAATTTCCTGGGTTTTTCTACAACAACAACAACATTTTCAATGTTCACACAATTCTATCAAATTTCATTGGTTTAACATCAACATTTCATCATTCACACAATTCAATCAAATTTTATGAATTTAACAACAACAACATTTTCATCATTCACATAATTCAATCAAATTTCATGGGTTCATAAGAACAACATTTTTATCGTTCACACAACTCAATCAAATTTCATGGGCTTAACGACAATATTTTCATCATTCACAGAATTCAATCAAATTCCATGGATTTAAAAGGAACATTTTCATCATTCCCACAATTCAAGCAAACGTGTCCTTTCATGTGTTTAACATCAACATTTTCATCATTCACACAATTCAATCAAATTACATATGTTAACAACAACATTTTCATTATTCCAACAATTCAATCAAATTTCATGGGTTTAACAACAACATTTTCATTATACACATAACTCAATCAAATTTCATGGGTTTAACAACAACATTTTTATCATCACATAATTCAATCAAATTCTATCGGTTTAAAAAAACATTTTCGTCCTTACAGAATTCAATCAAATTTCACGGCTTTAAACAACATTTTCATCATTCATACAATTCAATCAAATTTTATGAGTTTAACAACAACATTTTCATCATTCACACAATTCAATCAAATTTCATGGGTTTAACAACAACAACATTTCATCATTCACTACAATTCAATCAAATTTCATGGGTTCAACAACAACAACATTTCATTATGTTCACACAAGTCTATCAAATTTCATTGGTTTAACATCAACATTTTAATCATTCACACAATTCAATCAAAGTTGATGAATTTAACAACCACAAAAAATTTCATCATTCACAGAATTCAATCAAAGTTCATGGGTTTAAGAACAACATTTTTACCGTTCACACAACTCAAAAACGCAATCAAATTTCATGGGGTTAACGACAATATTTCATCATTCACAGAATTCAATCAAATCCCAAGGATTTAAAAGGAACATTTTCATCATTCCCACAATTCTATCACAACAATTCAATCAAATTTCATGGGTTTAACAACAACATTTCATTATACACATAACTCAATCAAATTTCTGGGTTTAACAACAACATTTTATCATTCACATAATTCAATCAAATCTATCGGTCTAAAAATAACATTTTCATCCTTACACAATTCAATCAAATTTCACGGCTTTACGACCACAGTTTCATCAGTTCATACAGATCAGATCAAATAGGTATGAGGGGAAACAACAACATTTTCATCATTCACCCAATTCAATCAAATTTCATGGGGTTTAACAACAACAACATTTTCATCATTCACACAATTCAATCAAATTTCATCGGTTCAACATCACATTCATCATTCCCAGAATTCAATCAAAATTTCATGGCGTTTACAACAACTTTTTCAATGTTCACACAATTCCATCAAATTTCATTGGTTAACATCAACATTTTCATCACTCACACAATTCAATCAATTTTTATGCGTTTAACAACAACAAATTTTTCATCATTCACATAATTCAATCAAATTTCATGGGTTTAAGAACAACATTTTTATCCTTCACACAACTCAATCAAATTTCATGCACAACATTTTCATCATACACATAATCAATCAAATTTTGGTTTAACAACAACATTTTATCATTCAATAATTCAATCAAATTTCATGGGTTCAACAACAACATTTTCATGAGACACAGACGGCAAGAAAATGGCATGGGTGTACAACACATGGTTAGCAGCAATACGGCTCAATGAGTGATCCGGGTGAAAAATAACAGTAGCGTTATTACAAATCAATCAAATTTCATTGGTTGAACATCAAACTTTCTCATTCCACAATTCAAATCAATTTCATGAGTTAAAACAACACTTTTCATCATTCAAACAATTCAATCAAATTCAGGGTTTAAGAACAACATTTATCATTCATACAATTCAATCAAAAATTTCATGGTACAAAACAACAAACACAAAAACATTTCAAAAATCATGGGGTTCACAACACACAATTTTCATCATATTTCTATGATTTCTTTAACATAACAATTTTCACTCTATCAACAATTCAATCAAATTTCATGAATGTGTTAACAACAACACGATTCGCGTCACAAATTCAAGTCAAACTGCAGGGGTTTGTAACGAACAACAGTTGAGCGTGTCACACAACTCAATTCAAGTTTCATGGGGCAAAGACTAGATGTCTATGCCTGCACAGAATGTCAATCCAAAGTTCCAGGAGGACGAAAGGACACACTGGGTCCCTCCTTCCCACATTCCATGCAAAAAGTAAGGGTGGGTTGAACATCAAACGTTAATGCCGCAGTCACACAATGCAATTGACAAATGACAGCCGGGGAACAACAACATGGTTTGCATGAGGCAACTTTACTTCAATCAAATTGTAGGGGTTTTGAAAAACAACACAGTGGTCATATTTACAAACATTAACTCAATCAAATTTCATGGTTTTAACAACACACACTCCCACATTTGTACTATTTACATAATTCAATCAAATTCTATCGGTTTAAAAATAACATTTTCGTCCTTACAGAATTCAATCAAATTTCACGGCTTTAACGACAACATTTTCATCATTCATACAATTCAATCAAATTTATGGTTTAACAACAACATCGTTGTTTCATCAGCACACATATGCAAGGTCAAAGTTCGAGAGCCAAGGCAAGTGGGGTTGGAACAGCTAACCCGGACTATAGCATGCACACAAGGCAAGCACATATGTATGAAGGGACACAACAACAAGTACCGTGCACTCAGCACAGGGTAAGGCAAGTCGAAAAATGTCAGGGGTTGTACGACACCAACATTGGAATCGTGAAAAAATCAATCAAATTACGTGGGGTCAACGACACTATTTCAGATGAACAGCATTCAATCAAATTTGCCATGCGATTAAAGGACATTTCTCATGCCCAACAAACAAGCCAAATGCAGGGGGAACTAGCAACATGGTCGCAGTCATGCCCACAATTGCAATCTAAAGGACATACGTGTAACAACAACATTTGCAGGATGCCAACCAAGTCAATCAAACTTCATGGGTGGAACACAACATTTCAGTTATTACAATTTAACTCAATTCAAATTTTCATGGGTTTAAAACAAAACATTTTTATCTTCACACAATTCGTCAATTCTATCGGTTTAAAAATAAAAACATTTTCGTCCTTACAACGGATCATTACAAATCAAATTCATTTCCTCATCATTTTTCATCATTTCTATCCAACATTCACAATCACATTTCATTCAAATCAATTTAATTCATTCAATTTCGACTTCCACAACACTTCAGTCATTAACGGCTTTCAACGACAACATTTCATCATTCATACAATTCAATCAAATTTTATGAGTTTAACAACAACATTTTCATCAGTCACACAATTAATAATGGCAGGGTTTTACAAACAACAAATTTTTCATCGTTCATGACCACTTCAATTCAAATTGCAGGGTTTTCAAAACAATTCAACATTTTCAATGTTCACACCCAATTTCTATCAAATTTCATTGGTTTTACCATCACACCATTTCTCATTCACCACAATTCAATCAAATTTTATGAATTAACAACAACAAAATTTTCATCATTCACATAATTCAATCAAATTTCATGGGTTTAAGAACAACATTTTTATCGTTCACACAACTCAATCAATTTCATGGGGTTAACGACAATATTTTCATCATTCACAGAATTCAATCAAATTCCATGGATTTAAAAGGAACATTTTCATCATTCCCACAATTCAATCAAATTTCATGGGTTTAACATCAACATTTTCATCATTCACACAATTCAATCAAATTACATATGTTTAACAACAACATTTTCATTATTCCAACAATTCAATCAAATTTCATGGGTTTAACAACAACATTTTCATTATACACATAACTCAATCAAATTTCATGGGTTTAACAACAACATTTTTATCATTACATAATTCAATCAAATTCTATCGGTTTAAAAATAACATTTTCGTCCTTACAGAATTCAATCAAATTTCACGGCTTTAACGACAACATTTTCATCATTCATACAATTCAATCAAATTTTATGAGTTTAACAACAACAACATTTTCATCATTCACACAATTCAATCAAATTTCATGGGTTTAACAACAACAACATTTTCATCATTCATACAATTCAATCAAATTTCATGGGTTCAACAACAACAACATTTTCAATGTTCACACAATTCTATCAAATTTCATGGTTTAACATCAACATTTTCATCATTCACACAATTCAATCAAATTTTATGAATTAACAACAACAAAAATTTTCACATTCACATAATTCAATCAATTTCATGGGTTTAAGAACAACATTTTATCGTTCACACAACTCAATCAAAATTCATGGGGTTAACGACAATATTTTCATCATTCACAGAATTCAATCAAATTCCATGGATTTAAAAGGAACATTTTCATCATTCCCACAATTCAATCAAATTTCATGGGTTTAACATCAACATTTCATCATTCACACAATTCAATCAAATTACATATGTTTAACAACAACATTTTCATTATTCCAACAATTCAATCAAATTTCATGGGTTTAACAACAACATTTTCATTATACACATAACTCAATCAAATTTCATGGGTTTAACAACAACATTTATCATTCACATAATTCAATCAAATTCTATCGGTTTAAAAATAACATTTTCATCCTTACAGAATTCAATCAAATTTCACGGCTTTTTTAACAACACATTTCATCATTCACACAATTCAATCAAATTTCATGGGTTTAACAACAACAACATTTCATCATTCATACAATTCAATCAAATTTCATGGGTTCAACAACAACAACATTTTCAATGTTCACACAATTCTATCAAATTTCATTGGTTTAACATCAACATTTTCATCATTCACACAATTCAATCAAATTTATGAATTTAACAACACAAAATTTTCATCATTCACATAATTCAATCAAATTTCATGGGTTTAAGAACAACATTTTATCGTTCACACAACTCAATCAAATTTCATGGGGTTAACGACAATATTTCATCATTCACAGAATTCAATCAAATTCCATGGATTTAAAAGGAACATTTTCATCATTCCCACAATTCAATCAAATTTCATGGGTTTAACATCAACATTTTCATCATTCACCAATTCAATCAAATTACATATGTTTAACAACAACATTTTCATTATTCCAACAATTCAATCAAATTTCATGGGTTTAACACAACATTTTCATTATACACATAACTCAATCAAATTTCATGGGTTTAACAACAACATTTTATCATTCACATAATTCAATCAAATTCTATCGGTTAAAAATAACATTTCGTCCTTACAGAATTCAATCAAATTTCACGGCTTTAACGACAACATTTTCATCATTCATACAATTCAATCAAATTTTATGAGTTTAACAAACAACATTTTCATCATTCACACAATTCAATCAAATTTCATGGGTTTAACAACAACAACATTTTCATCATTCATACAATTCAATCAAATTCATGGGTTCAACAACAACAACATTTTCAATGTTCACACAATTCTATCAAATTTCATTGGTTTAACATCAACATTTTCATCATTCACACAATTCAATCAAATTTTATGAATTTAACAACAACAAAGATTTTCATCATTCACATAATTCAATCAAATTTCATGGGTTTAAGAACAACATTTTTATCGTTCACACAACTCAATCAAATTTCATGGGGTTAACGACAATATTTTCATCATTCACAGAATTCAATCAAATTCCATGGATTTAAAAGGAACATTTCATCATTCCCACAATTCAATCAAATTTCATGGGTTTAACATCAACATTTCATCATTCACACAATTCAATCAAATTACATATGTTTAACAACAACATTTTCATTATTCCAACAATTCAATCAAATTTCATGGTTTAACAACAACATTTTCATTATACACATAACTCAATCAAATTTCATGGGTTTAACAACAACATTTTTATCATCACATAATTCAATCAAATTCTATCGGTTAAAAATAACATTTTGTCCTTACAGAATTCAATCAAATTTCACGGCTTTAACGACAACATTTTCATCATTCATACAATTCAATCAAATTTTATGAGTTTAACAACAACAACATTTTCATCATTCACACAATTCAATCAAATTTCATGGGTTAACAACAACAACATTTTCATCTTCATACAATTCAATCAAATTTCATGGGTTCAACAACAACAACATTTTCAATGTTCACACAATTCTATCAAATTTCATTGGTTTAACATCAACATTTTCATCATTCACACAATTCAATCAAATTTTATGAATTAACAACAACAAAATTTTCATCATTCACATAATTCAATCAAATTTCATGGGTTTAAGAACAACATTTTATCGTTCACACAACTCAATCAAAATTCATGGGGGTTAACGACAATATTTCATCATTCACAGAATTCAATCAAATTCCATGGATTTAAAAGGAACATTTCATCATTCCCACAATTCAATCAAATTTCATGGGTTTAACATCAACATTTCATCATTCACACAATTCAATCAAATACATATGTTTAACAACAACATTTTCATTATTCCAACAATTCAATCAAATTTCATGGGTTTAACAACAACATTTCATTATACACATAACTCAATCAAATTTCATGGGTTTAACAACAACATTTTTATCATTCACATAATTCAATCAAATTCTATCGGTTAAAAATAACATTTCATCCTTACAGAATTCAATCAAATTTCACGGCTTTAACAACAACATTTTCATCATTCACACAATTCAATCAAATTTCATGGGTTTAACAACAACAAATTTTCATTCATTCAACACAATTCAATCAAAATTCATAGGTTCAACAACAACAACATTTTCAATGTTCACACAATTCTATCAAATTTCATTGGTTTAACATCAACATTTTCATCATTCACACAATTCAATCAAATTTATGAATTTAACAACAACAAAATTTTCATCATCACATAATTCAATCAAATTTCATGGGTTTAAGAACAACATTTTTATCGTTCACACAACTCAATCAAATTTCATGGGGTAACGACAATATTTCATCATTCACAGAATTCAATCAAATTCCATGGATTTAAAAGGAACATTTTCATCATTCCAACAATTCAATCAAATTTCATGGGTTTAACAACAACATTTTCATTATCCACATAACTCAATCAAATTTCATGGGTTTAACAACAACATTTTATCTTAATATAATTCACAAAAAAATCAAATTCTATCGGTTTAAAAATAACATTTTCGTCCTTACAGAATTCAATCAAATTTCACGGCTTTAACGACAACATTTTCATCATTCATACATTCAATCAAAATTTATGAGTTTAACAACAACATTTTCATCATTCACACAATTCAATCAAATTCATGGGTTTAACAACAACAACATTTTCATCATTCATACAATTCAATCAAATTTCATGGGTTCAACAACAACAACATTTTCAATGTTCACACAATTCTATCAAATTTCATTGGTTTAACATCAACATTTTCATCATTCACACAATTCAATCAAATTTTATGAATTTAACAACAACAAAATTTCATCATTCACATAATTCAATCAAATTTCATGGGTTTAAGAACAACATTTTTATCGTTCACACAACTCAATCAAATTTCATGGGGTAACGACAATATTTTCATCATTCACAGAATTCAATCAAATTCCATGGATTTAAAAGGAACATTTCATCATTCCCACAATTCAATCAAATTTCATGGGTTTAACATCAACATTTTCATCATTCACACAATTCAATCAAATTACATATGTTTAACAACAACATTTTCATTATTCCAACAATTCAATCAAATTTCATGGGTTTAACAACAACATTTTCATTATACACACAACTCAATCAAATTTCATGGGTTTAACAACAACATTTTATCATTCACATAATTCAATCAAATTCTATCGGTTTAAAAATAACATTTTCGTCCTTACAGAATTCAATCAAATTTCACGGCTTTAACGACAACATTTTCATCATTCATACAATTCAATCAAATTTTATGAGTTTAACAACAACATTTCATCATTCACAATTCAATCAAATTTCATGGGTTTAACAACAACAACATTTTCATCATTCATACAATTCAATCAAATTTCATGGGTTCAACAACAACAACATTTTCAATGTTCACACAATTCTATCAAATTTCATTGGTTTAACATCAACATTTTCATCATTCACACAATTCAATCAAATTTTATGAATTTAACAACAACAAAATTTTCATCATTCACATAATTCAATCAAATTTCATGGGTTTAAGAACAACATTTTTATCGTTCACACAACTCAATCAAATTTCATGGGGTTAACGACAATATTTTCATCATTCACAGAATTCAATCAAATTCCAAGGATTTAAAGGAACATTTTCATCATTCCCACAATTCAATCAAATTTCATGGGTTTAACATCAACATTTTCATCATTCACACAATTCAATCAAATTACATATGTTTAACAACAACATTTTCATTATTCCAACAATTCAATCAAATTTCATGGGTTTAACAACAACATTTTCATTATACACATAACTCAATCAAATTTCATGGGTTTAACAACAACATTTTTATCATTCACATAATTCAATCAAATTCTATCGGTTTAAAAATAACATTTTCGTCCTTACAGAATTCAATCAAATTTCACGGCTTTAACGACAACATTTTCATCATTCATACAATTCAATCAAATTTATGAGTTTAACAACAACATTTTCATCATTCACACAATTCAATCAAATTTCATGGGTTTAACAACAACAACATTTTCATCATTCATACAATTCAATCAAATTCATGGGTTCAACAACAACAACATTTTCAATGTTCACACAATTCTATCAAATTTCATTGGTTTAACATCAACATTTCATCATTCACACAATTCATCAATTTTATGAATTTAACAACAACAAAATTTTCATCATTCACATAATTCAATCAAATTTCATGGGTTTAAGAACAACATTTTTATCGTTCACAAAGTCAGCAAAGGTTCGACGGGTGAAAAAGCACAGGGCATCCTTTATCAACTCAATCAAATTTCATGGGGTTAACGACAATATTTTCATCATTCACAGAATTCAATCAAATTCCATGGATTTAAAAGGAACATTTTCATCATTCCCACAATTCAATCAAATTTCATGGGTTTAACATCAACATTTTCATCATTCACACAATTCAATCAAATTACATATGTTTAACAACAACATTTTCATTATTCCAACAATTCAATCAAATTTCATGGGTTTAACAACAACATTTTCATTATACACACAACTCAATCAAATTTCATGGGTTTAACAACAACATTTTATCATTCACACAGAATTCAATCAAATTTCACGGCTTTAACGACAACATTTCATCATTCATACAATTCAATCAAATTTTATGAGTTAACAACAACATTTTCATCATTCACACAATTCAATCAAATTTCATGGGTTTAACAACAACAACATTTTCATCATTCATACAATTCAATCAAATTTCATGGGTTCAACAACAAAACATTTTCAATGTTCACACAATTCTATCAAATTTCATTGGTTAACATCAACATTTTCATCATTCACACAATTCAATCAAATTTTATGAATTTAACAACAACAACATTTTCATCATTCACACAATTCAATCAAATTTCATGGGTTTAAGAACAACATTTTAATCGTTCACACAACTCAATCAAATTTCATGGGGTTAACGACAATATTTTCATCATTCCACATAACTCAATCAAATTTCGTGGGTTTAACAACAACATTTTTATCATTCACATAATTCAATCAAATTCTATCGGTTTAAAAATAACATTTCGTCCTTACAGAATTCAATCAAATTTCACGGCTTTAACGACAACATTTTCATCATTCATACAATTCAATCAAATTTTATGAGTTTAACAACAACATTTTCATCATTCACACAATTCAATCAAATTTCATGGGTTTAACAACAACAACATTTTCATCATTCATACAATTCAATCAGATTTCATGGGTTCAACAATAACAACATTTTCAATGTTCACACAATTCTATCAAATTTCATTGGTTTAACATCAACATTTTCATCATTCACACAATTCAATCAAATTTTATGGGTTTAAGAACAACATTTTTATCGTTCACACAACTCAATCAAATTTCACGGGGTTAACGACAATATTTTCATCATTCACAGAATTCAATCAAATTCCATGGATTTAAAAGGAACATTTCATCATTCCCACAATTCAATCAAATTTCATGGGTTAACACAACATTTCATCATTCACACAATTCAATCAAATTACATATGTTTAACAACA
>NW_026113511.1:0-20143 GCF_024323335.1 Lathyrus oleraceus
CCTAATCGATGACGGTTACTCTTCCGTGGTTTTCTACCCAGTATCCGGTAGATGTAATCCCCTACTTGACGGTTATCATTATCCAATATTCGGTGTTGATATTCCCTCGTTCTCTTGGATAATTGCTCTAATTAGGCAGTTTATCCCCAGCAAGTCATCTTTCATATACCGGTTGCCGATAATATTTGTTGCTCCCCTCGAATGGTCATCATTATATACCTAGTTTCGGTATCCCGATGCCTTTCTTTGTCGGTCGATTTATCCTTTATTAACCAGTAACCCGTTGTGGATAATCTTCCATGCGAGTATATTATCTATGTTCTGACGGTAATAGATAATATATCTCATGCACTCTTTGGTCGAAGCCTTTTGTTCTTCCCCCAGTTGAGTAAGATTCGTATCCCTTTTTGAATCGAATGCCCATCCCATAATCGAGTTTGCTTTTGCCCTCTTTTGGATGATGAGTGTTTGGGAATATTCCCCAATTCATGCTTTGGTTGGTCACCTATTATATGCCCAGTAACCGGCATCCCTGGTGTTCCTTCCTTCTGCTCCCTATTATGACTTTTTGTCCCCTGTGGAGTCAAATTTCCTGAGTTGAAATATACCTTTAGGTTTTACTCAGATGATTTTGGATGATAGATATCTCTCACCCTCATACCGGTCTTAGATATTCATTCTCCCGGAGCATGTTTTTTATTTTTTTTTCCTTTTTTTTTTTTAGTATTTTTTTGATCTTTCTTTTTGGTGTGGGGTTTTTTTTCTATTGGTAGTGGTGGTGGGGGTCCCGGGGTCACGGGCGAAAATAAGCGGGAAGGGTGGGCCCCGCACCCTTATACCGATGGGATCACATGATCTCTTTTTGAGCTTATTACCCAGTAACCGGTAATACCTCATTTGTTGTTTCCTCAGCTGAGTCCTTAGTGGACACCTCCACCTGAGTCCGAATTTTTATCAGAAGTATCCGTTGTGGATAATTTTGGTTGTATTGGCATATTCCCCAATACATGCATCTTCGAGTCAGCCCGAGTCCTTCCATTGATTTATTTCATGGATTCTCTTCGCGTCTTTCAACGAGTTACAAGTCGTGACCTGCTCATGCGTTTTCATCCCTTTACTCCCCGGCAGAGTCTCTGCCCCATAGAATGAATTATCCATAGGAATAATCGGTTTCCTCCTGATCGTTGCCTTTGTGGACGCATATCCCCACAGAGTTTTACTATTTGCATGCATACATCTGCATCATAAGGTCTCTTAGGGACCAAAATTCGTCTCTTTGTTATTATTTAAGCCCATTCTACCCGTCGAGACGAAGATTTTAACCTTCACTTCTCCGGCTAGAATGACCTTAAATAGGGGCATCTGTAAGACCCTAATTTTGACCCTAAGATCCCTCATGGCATCATAACATTGCATTTGCAAGGCCTCAAGGATCATAAGCATCTTGGTTCCCTTGGCCTTTGGGTGGGACCTCTTGTGAGTGGTTTGAGATCACCAAGAATGCTTGAATTGTATATCATTGCTTTTCTTATTTTGTTTACTAACCAAAAGCACATAAATCTGTCACTAACATCTTTTGTTTGTAGCCTGAGCAATCACAAGGTCAAGAGCTTCAAGGAGATCCTCTGTGTAGAGATATGGCCAAGTGAAGAGGATAGCAAGCATGGTAGTGGTTCCCAAAGCTCTCATCCATCAAATATGCCTCCCTAGCATTTCAATTCATCACTTTGATCAAAGCAAGTCAAAGGGTTTGAGGTTTGTTCCCCAAGGAAACCTAGTTCATCTGAACATCCACAATGCCTTGCTCTTGAAGCAACCTCAACCCACGATCAAATACAATCAAGGGAAGTTATTTAATTCTTCATTTCATACATATTTAAACTTATTTGAGTTTCCTCGATCATCAATTCATCAAGATATGAGTCATGGACTTGAGAAGTTGATCAGTCAATTCATATGACTATTCTGAAATGCACTGAGACCTAACTTTTTATGTGTTGGTCAAATGGAGATGGTTCCAAATAAAAAATGTTCTTAAGGACAATATGAACAACTTTCATGTTCATCAAAAATTTATTTGAATCTTGGAAGGTCATATCCCATTCCAAGACATTATAGGTCATTTTGACTGAAACCCTAATTTTGGGTCAACTTCCCAAGGATATAACTCATTCATTTTTTATGATTTTGAGGTGGGATCAAATGCCTTTGAAAGCTTAATATGTCTACTTAAAATGTTATGTTGGACCAAATTTCAAAATATCAAAGGAAATACATGTGATAATGCAAGACGTTATAGGTCCTTTTGGGCCAAACGCATTAAAAGGCAAAAAAGTCCAACTTCAAGTGTCCATAACTCTTTCATCAAAAATACAAATGACACAAATTGCAAGTCCATTTTGATTGTCTTGAAGAGATATACAACTTTGATGTTGGAGGTTTTTTCATTTGAGGCTTGCATCATCAAAACAGAAGGGCTTGAACATTGGCCAAATTTAGAAACTTTGCCTTTACATGTTTTGCACCTTGCACTTTAAACTCCAATTTCACCAATTTCCACACTTCAAATGGATTTTTTCCCAACATAATAATTGTTCCTTACATCAAAACCTTTCCAACCATTACTCACATGCTCATGATTGGATTTGGCAAATGGTATTTTCGAAGAGGAGATGCTTTTGGTTCAATTATGCATAACACCTCAAAATTCCATGCACAAGCAATTGCCATTCAGATTACACGTCCATTTCGCTTTGGTATGATTTCAGATTACATTTGGCATTGAATTTGGGCCTTGTGCATGATCATGCAAGCCCATGCAAGGAATGTCCAATTTCATGCACACGGATTAAATCACCCTCTCCTTGCCATTCCCTCTATAAACAGAAGCTCTATTCCATTCAAATCTGATCCTTGAATCAACCTGAAATGCTGCAGAACTGAAAACCTAACCTCTCACCAAAGAAGCTATTTCACTTTTCTTTAAATTTTTCAGATCTAAAATTCAACTACATCTGGTTGAATCTTTGGATCTAAAGCTTCTAGACCTTCATCCTGTACTCCATTGATCTTCTGTTTTGGCAAAAGAAGCAAGGAATCAAGCTCAAATTTCCAGAATCCAAGGTTGTTCTTCAACTGGTTTTTTCTTCGAAACTCATCATCTATTGATCTATTTGCTTGGATTTTGTGTTGGCTGAAGTCCTCTTCATAGAGGCAATTGATTTGAGTACTTAATTGTTGAAATCCATGAAGTTCACTTGAACATCACAGAATTTCCATCTCTGATTTCTCTCAATATAGAGATCTAGAGTGGAATTGAGTGATACAAGTGTAGACCCCAATTTTGTCCCTAAGATCCCTCATGGCATCATATCATATCATATCATTGCCTCAAGGATCTTTGTGCACCTTTGCTTCCCTCCTAGTGGGTGGGTTGTCTTGTGAGTGTGGTTCTTGATCACCAAGCATGTTTTGCATTTGTATATCATTGCTTTTCATCTGTCTATTAACCAAAGGTACAAAATATTGTCATCTAACCATGTTACTTGCAAATGAAGCAAATTAGGTCAAATCAGCCAAAGTCAGTCATTGAGATAGATGGTGGCCATTCTTGAAGAATTTGGGCACCATGATCATTCATCAAGAGTTCATATGATTTGTGACATCATTTTGAATCAAGATATCAAGTGGTAGGGGCTTGGAATTCATCAGAACATGGTTCAGTCAGCCAAAACCCTAGCAAAGTCAACTGAAGTCAACCTTGGTCAACTGTGCATTTAATCAGTGATTTGATGGTGGGAATTGGTCTGAGAGGTCTCATTCATGTCCATATAAGCCTCATATAACATGTCAAACATCCACAGTGAAGAATTTGAAGTCAGACAAGAAATTTCCAAAATAGAAAGTTGACCTGTAATTGGAATTTGCCAAAAATAGGAAGTTCTTCTCCTCCAAATTACATCATCATACAAGCTTCAAATGAATTTTTGTCCAACATGAAAGTTGAAGATCTTGTTCTCCCATTTCCAAAAAGTCCAAGAACACTCATTTCTCATGTGTGGTTGGCAAGTTATGATCAAATCATTCTCAAATATTTTTGAACTTCAAAGTGGCATATCTTCCAAACCATTTGGCCAAATTGAGTGAGATTTTTTGCTACAAGTCATATTTGATGTGCTCTATCCAAATCTTTCATCACAATTCACCAAAACTCAACCAATCAAAATGGCATTTTTTTTAGTTGACTTGAATTAAAAGGAAAGGTAAAAAAGTTGACTTTCAAAATAGCCATTTGCTACACTTTCTACCAATTGAACTTGACTAAAAACCACATTTTGGATGTGCTTTGGGCCCAAATTCGCACTGTAGAACCATGCCCTTGCCACTTAAGTGAAATTCATCAATTAACCAAAAACACTCCTTTAAGCTAAATTGGATTACCACTTCATTAACCAGGGTTATGCAATACTAAACAGGATATATATTGCACATATTTCTGCAGAGAAGCCCTAGCCACACTTTGCCAAAACAGACCAAAATTCATTTCCTCTCAAAATTCTCATTCTTCATCTTGAACTTTTTTTTCTAAAATCTTCATAGAACTCGTGCTTCTGTGCTTTGGTTCATCATCTACCAACCTTTTGGAAGCCATTGCAAGCACCATTTCATAACTGTAAGCAAGGAATATCATTGTTGCATTGAAGCTACATCCATGGCAGCTTTGTGGTTGAGCTAAATCGTGCCAGCTGGGCTTCAAGTCTTGTTTCCATTCATCAATACAAACCTTCAGGAGCTTCTGTTTCAACATAACACAACCAAGGAACCACAAATCAACACAGTTCTGCAAATCTGGTACCTTTAGTTGCTTATAGTTCTTTAAGAACTTGCTTTGCTTTGCTTAATAGAAATTTGCATTGAGGTATAACTTCTTATCTTCATGTAGTCTGGAAGACCTGGCCTGTTACTTGGCCAGGCAACTGTCTGAAGTCCTCCTTAAGAGGCAATGCTTGTGTGTGTTTACATTTGTCCCAAGCAGGAAAAGTCCTTTGAATAAGGCAATTGGTAGAACCCAAGAGATATGCAACCTATCTCCTACTATTCTGTGTGTCACTCACCTTGCTCACACCACATGTGTTGATGCATAGTGAGTAAAAACCCAAGATCTATCGAGTCAATAATCTGTGGAGAGAGTTCCTACTTTCTGAACTCCCACACCTTCTGATATTCGAATGCTCTCCCTGGCCAGGGATAAGAGCAATGAGGCACACCCCTCATATCTTTTCATCTGCTTTACCTTAGCCCCTCAATGGCAAGGTTAAGAGCACCATTAACCCTATTCCAGTTGGCTTCAATGCCTAACCCTTTGTGTGAGCCTGATTGTTTGGTTATAGTGTGTGCTGAATGACTTTAATTGATTGATTGCTTACCTCATATACACATGTCTGCTTGCATGCTTTGTGCATTTATCATCATCAATTACTCATTAGTGCATGATCATTTCATTTGTCTCTGTGACATATCTTTGTTGTTTGCCCATTGAGGACGATTGTAAGACCATCCATTGGCCATTGTTCCTATGATATGGAAGTGAGTATAAGACCATCTCATTGGCCACTCATCTTCTCTTTGCTTGATGCATTTGCATTTGTTGTATGTGAGGATGCAATTGTAAGTCCCTGCAAGTTGGCCTTTGCTTTCCTATGATCATATGTTGGATATTGGTATAAGTCCAGATAGATTGGCATCCGGTATCCACTTTTTATTCCTTTGTTGAGGAGATCGGTATAAGTCCATAGAGTGGCCTCTGATATCCAGTTCTGTTTTAGGAGATTGGTATAAGTCCAGTAATTGGCATCCGGTATCCGCTTTGTTGACTTTCCTCTTTTGCTTTGCTTGTTTGTTATTGCTCATTGCCTATTCCAAAGGACACACTTGAGTCATCTTCTATATGATTTCAAGAGGTGAACCTTCTAGGAAGTTTTACACTCCATTTCATCCATTCATCCCATTTTGTCCTAAACCTTTTCACACATTAGTTTCAAAACTTGAGATAAATATTGTGCAAACATCTTCATGCTTTCAAATTAAAAACCTGGACCCCAAGTCCTTGACTTTTTCAAACTCCATTTCATAATACTTCTTTTGAATCAATCTTAATCATACTTTGACCCTCCTTTTGTGAATAATCATAATCAATTAACTTCACCCATTCAAGTTGTTTTGTGGCTTTGTCCATTCTTGTTAAGTTTTCATACATTAGCCATAGGTTTGATTTATCCTAGTTGGTTGATGTCAATCTCACCTATTTGTCCTTAGTTGATTGAATTGTAAGTCTTCCTTGCTTATTATAGGGTTAACCCCTCACTAGCAAGTTGAAGCTTTTCTCACATGGTGGACTTGTTGTTTGTATAAGGTTGAGTTTTCTCCCGTGGATAACGTAAGACCTTAGGGCTTGTGTTTAAAATTGAATCCACTAACTTTTGGAAATCTTTTAGCCGAACTACGGCGTTTTGATCCTTACCTTTGATGGAAGGTACGTAGGCAACGGGTTCATCCGTTCAAACACAAAAATAATAAAAACTGTATATTCTTTTCTCATCATCCCAATCATGTTTGCACAATACTATGTCATAACAAATAACAATTTTCAAACAACAAGTGTGAAAAGGGCTCCCTAGGAGTACCTAGGACGTAGTGGGTGCCTAACACCTTCCCATTGCGTAATTTACCCCTTACCCAGACTCTCTGATCTTTTAATTAGTTTTCTACGCGTAAAACTTCTTAGGCTTTTGTTCGCTTTTTAGCCAGTCCTTTGGATAAATAAAAGTGCGGTGGCGACTCGAATTCATTGTATGCTTTGCTTATGGTTTGATCAATAAATCATATAGCGACGAATACACCGCTACAGAAAAGTGGCGACTCCACTGGGGATCAATCCCTGGTTGTATTGCCTACTTTTCACCCTTGTTGTGTGATATATTATTATTTGTTATATGACATATTTTTGTACCATTTGGGATAACTGTATTGATTGTAATGTTTGAATTGCTTGATATACAATTGTTGTTTGCTTTGGTGATCTGTGAGATGAGTTCTATACTCGAGCTCGAGTGCACTCTAGGATAGGAGAATGGCATAGTCTTGTTGACTGGTGTGGAGTATTCCTTAGCCAGTTGACTTGCGAGTCCATTCACTTGGTGGAGGTCATGTTGGATTAATAATGTCACACAAGTTATTTGTGGTTAGGCATTATTCTTTCAATCATGTGCCGCAGAAGCCAAGGACCGTAGTTTACCAAGCCCATCTTGGCCTATTTTTTAGGAACGTAGTGCGGAGGTCGTTCAGATGTAAGTTCTGATGCGATTGTTACGCGATACTACACCCATAAGAGTTTCTCTTGAGAATATTTTTGGAATACGAGTATTCGTTCCTCCGGTAATATTCGAAAGATGGAACGATGATTATGGGAACCTCTGGTAGAACATGTCTGGCAGGTTTAAACCCTAGTACACTCCCTTTGGGTGGTTCTTAACCGAGACTCCATGCTCGTGACTCTCAACAAACCCGTGATTCGTGGTTGAGTCGTTCAGAAAACCTTAATATCAATGGAACCTGGGTGTTGATCAGGTATAAAACCTAAATCCCCCAAAAAGGATGGTTGATATTAAGGATGTTAGAGTCGGTTCATGTACCGTTAATATCAATGGAACTTGGGTGTCGATAAGGTGAAAACTTAAATCCACCAAAATGGATGATTGATATTAGGGATACAATGAGCTTTCCCACGACCTTTGTTTGGTGTGACTTGTTTGATCCTTGAGTGTGATTGTTGCATTCATGCATTCATGCATTCATCTGCACTTCATGTCATCAGAAAAAGAAAATTTTCAAGGAACTTAAAAAGGGTTTATTTGCAAAATTTTCAGACATGGAAAGACCAAAAAGGCATACAAAGAAGTACAGCTTTAAACAACCCGATGTAAAAGAGTTAAGGAATCTGACATCTTATGTATTAGATCCCTTGGGTTTCAAAGCTCGCTATGGGAAGCTTCTACCTCTGCTGACTACTCAGGTTGATGAAGGGCTGATGAGTACTCTGGCTCAGTTTTATGATCTGCTGTATCACTGTTTCTCTTTTCCGGACTTCCAGCTGTTGCCAACTTTGGAGGAGTATTCTCACCTTATTGGGATTCCAATTCTGGATCAAGTGCCGTTCAGTGGCCTAGAGAGTATTCCGACTGCTCGAGAGATCGCCAGCTTGTTGCACATAGATGAAGATTTGATTAGGGCTAATCTGACTACCAAAGGCGGAATTCAGGGTTTTCCTTCCGAGTTCCTCATTGATCAAGCTGCCTTTTATGGGAAAGCCATGAGTGAGGATGCCTTTGAGGCCTTGTTTGCGCTGCTCATCTATGGATTGGTGTTGTTTCCCAACTTCGACAAGTTCGTGGACATGAACGCTATTAGGATCTTCTCAGTTCTTAATCCCGTTCCGACTTTGTTGGGCGATGCCTATGTCTCTTTGCACCTGAGGAACGCAAAGGGTGGAGGAGTTATTGTCTGCTGTCTACCTCTGCTGTACAAGCGGTTTATTTCGCACTTGCCGCAGACAGTTGCTTTCAAGGAGAACAAGGGATGTCTACGGTGGTCTCAGAGACTCATGTCTCTCACCAATGATGATATCACTTGGTATGATCGTGTGTATGATACCGTCCAGATCATTGATTATTGTGGTGAATTCCCTAATGTGCCTCTTCTTGGCACATGTGGTGGGATCAGCTACAATCCTATTCTCGCACGACGTCAGCTTGGGTTCCCCCTGAAGGATAAACCTCATAACATTCTGTTAGAAGGTGTGTTCTTCCAGGAGGGTAAAGATCCCCAAGGCCTGAAAGCCAGATTTGTCCGTGCATGGCGCAGTATTCACAAGAAGAGTAGGAATGAGTTGGGTCCAAAGAACTGCATTGCTTTGGAGCCATACACCTCTTGGGTCAGACAGAGAGTTGCCGTGTACTTAATGTCGTATGATCATCCGAGACCTACACCGTTGGATGTGGCTGGGCCTTCAACCCTCCCTACCCAACGTGTAGAGGAGTTGAGAGAAGAAGACCTTTCACGTGCTTGGATCCGTGAAAGAGAGGAATTGCTTCAGCAGCTTAAGGAAAAGGACGCTATGATTGAGTTCCTCGAGCATCGAGTGATCGATGATCCGAACGACGCTTGGACCTCTCTGCTTCCTCAGTCTTCCAAATTCTGGAAGAGGAGGTATGATCGACTTGCAAAGGAGAAAGCAGACATGGAAGCGGCCTATGAGAGAGAGATCAAGAAGTTGTGTACTTCTCGGCTTCCAGCATCCCGAGCTCCTAGGGATCCATAGGATGTTATTTCCCTTTTCTCTTTGTAATGATCAAAAATGATGTACTTCTTTGTCTCGATATATTGAATGAAATATTTTCCATGAGAAATTAAAATGTTTTAACTATTCAAAATATTGCAAATAATACCCTAAGGGTTCCTTGAAAATAAATAAAGCATTTGCACAAGCATTTCATGCATCATTTTTGCATAAGCAGGTACCCTTTGTTTCTGGTCTTCTTGTCCTAACTGTGTTCTTCATTTATTTTAAAGACAAGCTGACTCACCGGTATTATACGCGAGTCAATTCTGCAAGAGTCATGGAGCAGCTAGAACAAGAGAACAGAGAATTGAAAGAAGAGGTCGCCAGACTTGGCGCTTTGATGGAGCAACTCCTCGCTGCTCAAAATCAACCTGCTCAACAGCCTGCAACTCCTGCCCAAAGGACGGTCATTTCAGAAGTCTCCACTTCGACTGTGCCAGTCAGTGCTCCAGTGCCCAATGCTATGCCAGCCGGGTTCCCTTGGGGAATGCCTCCAGGTTTTATGCCTGATCGGCCTGCGCCAACATTTGCTCACATGCCGGCATCTAGCCCGGTCCCTGTTCCCGCTCCTCCTGTCGTACATACCATGCCAAGGGTAGACGACACCATCTATCACTCCGAGCCGTCTGAGGGCCCGGACGTTTATGAAAAGATGGACGCCATGAACGACCAGTTCCTTGAGCTGAGAAAGGAATTGAAGACTCTTCGAGGCAAAGATCTGTTCGGCAAGTCTGCTGCCGAGTTGTGCCTTGTTCCCGGTGTGAAGATACCGATCAAATTCAAAGTACCTGACTTTGAAAAGTACAAAGGGAACACTTGTCCACTCGCTCACCTGGTCATGTACGCCAGGAAGATGTCCACCCAGACTGATAATGATCAGCTTTTGATTCATTATTTCCAAGACAGTCTGTCCGGTGCCGCGCTCAGATGGTACATGAGCTTGGACAGTGCCAACATCAGATCCTTCAATGACCTTGGCGAAGCTTTCGTCAAGCAATATAAGTACAACGTCAATATGGCGCCTGACCGAGATCAACTCAGGTCCATGTCGCAGAAAGACAAGGAAACGTTCAAGGAGTACGCCCAGAGATGGCGAGAGCTGGCAGCTCAGATCACTCCACCGCTTGAGGAGAAGGAAATGACCAAGATCTTTTTGAAGACTCTTGGCTCATTCTATTATGAGCGGATGGTAGCAAGCGCTCCCTCTGATTTCACCGAGATGGTGAACATGGGGATGCGTCTCGAAGAAGGTGTCCGTGAAGGACGATTGGCGAAGGATGAGAGCTCTTCCTCTAAACGATATGGAGCGTTTAAGAGGAAGGATGGGGAAGCACATGTTGTGCAATCCCATCCCACGCACAGAAGACCCTCTGCTCAGAGGAAGCCCGCACGCCGTGCCGGTCATCAACACCAGGTGACTCATATAGCACCTGTCTTTAAAGACAATGCTCAGCAACATCAGCAATATCAGCATCAGCAACAATATCAACAGCCTCAGTATCAGCAACAACACCGTCCACAGCAACAGGCTTACCAGCCTCGTGGAAGTACAACCAATCAAGCTAACGTGAATTATGATAGGAAGAAGATCAGCTTCGATCCAATTCCTATGACATATGCAGAGCTTTATCCTTCCTTGTTGGAAAGGAAATTGGTTTCTCCCAGGGATCCTCCTGCCATTCCTGCAAATCCACAATGGTGGTATAAAACCAGATCAGCATTGTGTTTACCATTCCGGTGCTCCGGGCCATAACATCGAGAATTGCTTCCCACTCAAGACCAAGGTTCAAGACCTTATGAGATGTGGAATCTTGAGTTTTGAAGATTCAGGTCCGAATGTCACCAAGAACCCATTGCCTTCGCATGAGAAGTCTGTGAATATGGTTCAGGAATGCCTTGGGAAGTACAAGGTCAGATATGTAAGCCACATCAGGCAGTCGTTGGTTGAATTACACCGTTTGTTGTGTTAGTACAGCTACTTGGAGCATAACCACGACAAGTGCCGCGTCTGCTCGGTTAATCGCTTGGGTTGCGATCAAGTACGAAGAAAACTCCAGAAGTTGTTGGATGAGGGTACCATTGAGATTCTGCAGAATCGCAATGTGGATGAAGACGAGCCTGAGATTAATGTTATATCTCCAGTGTTCAAGCTGCCCGAGCATGTTGTTATCCGCTATGATAGCAGCAAGCCGAAGGCTTCCCCTTCTCTGGTCATTAAACCTGCCGGCCCTGTGCCCTATTCATCTGACAGAGCCGTACCATTCAGATACAATCCTGTCGCCGTGCAAGATGGGGTAGAAGTGCCTTTGCCTTCAACTTCCGTGACCAACGTCGCTGATGTAAGTGGGTTGACCCGAAGTGGTCGTGTGTTTCCTGCGCCTCCTAAGGCTGTTGCTTCTGATACGGTTGAGCATCCGGTTGGGACCGATGTGAATGTTCAGAATCAGGCACGTGATGTTGCCAAACCATCCTCCTCTGTACAAAAAACTCCCGTTTCTTCAGTTGGCCCGAGTGGCATTGTAGATGAAGAATCTGATGAGATGCTGAGGCTCATCAGAAAGAGTGAGTACAACGTTGTAGACCAGCTTCTACAAACGCCATCCAAGATTTCCATTCTTTCTCTGCTACTGAATTCAGAACCCCATATGGAGGCTCTGCAGAAAGTCTTGGATCTGGCGTATGTTGATCACGACGTCACCATTGAGCAATTTGATAGTATTGTTGCAAACATTACCGCTTGCAACACTTTGAGCTTTTGTGACGTTGATCTCCCTGAGGAGGGAAGAGACCACAACATGGCTCTACATATCTCCATGAATTGCAAATCTGATGCAATGTCCAATGTGTTGGTGGACACTGGATCTTCTTTAAATGTATTGCCAAAACCACACTCTTCAGGTTGTCATATCAAGGTCCTCCTATGAGGCAGAGTGGGGTTGTTGTGAAAGCATTTGATGGGTCGCGTAAGACCGTGATTGGGGAAGTTGATCTCCCAATCAAAATTGGACCAAGTGATTTCCAAGTTACCTTCCAGGTAATGGATATCCACCCATTTATAGTTGTCTCTTAGGCAGACCATGGATTCACGAGGCTGGTGCCGTGACATCCACCCTACACCAGAAGCTGAAATTTGTCAAAAACAAGAAATTGGTTGTAGTAGGGAGAGAAAAGGCTCTCCTGGTTAGCCATCTGTCTTCTTTCTCGTACATTGATGCTGAGGATGAAGTTGGAACTCCGTTCCAAGCTTTATCTATTGATGAACCAATCGAGAAGAAGTCTCCTTCATTCACTTCCTACCGTGATGCGAAGCTGGCCATTGAATGTGGTGCAGTTGCTGGATTAGGGAAGGTGATTGAACTTGAAGACAATAGATCCCGGGCTGGCATTGGCTACTGTTCTGGGGCATGTAATGAGCAAGGTTGTTCACAAGTGGAGGATTCATCCATGATGACCAACCTGAGGAGGAAGCTGCTGCTATCTTGGAAGAGGATGCAGAAGACGTGAACAACTTCGTTATTCCTGGTGGTGTCTGCCACAATTGGGTCGCTGTAGATGTTCCTACAGTCATCCATAGATCAGAGTAATTGTTCACTTTGTTTAAAACCCTTCTCCCATGCCAAAAGGAGAAGTGATGACATTGTTGGCAAAGCATATATACAATGATGTTTTCATTCAATTAATGCATTGTTAAACATTTGTTTTTCCTTTTGTTTTCACTTTTTGCTTTTGCATGAAATCAGTGATCACAAAAAACCCATAAAAACAAGAATAAAAACAATCATTTTCATCTGCATAATGGTTTGCTTGTTTAAATGCTAAAAGTTTTTCATTAACCAAAATCATTATGCAGGTTGATCCTAAAACCCATTGAACATAATGATCCAACGCCATCTCCCAATTTTGAATTCCCTGTATTTGAGGCAGAAGAAGATGACGTTGAGGGGATTCCTGATGAGATTACCCGTCTCCTTGAGCACGAAGAGAAGATCATTCAGCCGCATCTCGAAGACTTGGAAACAGTCAACTTGGGGTCTGAGGATTGTGTTCGCCTGGTGAAGATTGGGGCACTTCTTGAAGGGTCTGTCAAGGAAGATTTGATCAGCTTGCTACGAGAATATTCAGATATCTTTGCTTGGTCCTATGAAGACATGCCGGGTTTAGATACAGATATTGTGCAACATTTCCTGCCTTTAAACCCTGAGTGCGTGCCTGTGAAGCAGAAGCTCAGAAGAACTCATCCAGATATGGCAGTGAAGATCAAAGAGGAAGTTCATAAGCAAATTGATGCGGGGTTTCTGGTGACTTCTACATATCCTCAATGGGTGGCCAATATTGTGCCTGTTCCTAAGAAGGATGGAAAAGTCCGTATGTGCGTTGATTATAGAGATTTGAACAAGGCTAGCCCGAAAGACGATTTTCCTCTACCACACATTGATATGTTGGTAGACAATACAACCAAATTCAAAGTCTTTTCCTTTATGGACGGATTTCCGGATATAATCAAATCAAGATGGCACCAGAGGATATGGAGAAGACAACATTCATCACACCTTGGGGAACATTCTGTTATCGAGTGATGCCCTTCGGTTTGAAGAACGCCGGAGCCACGTATCAACGAGCTATGACTACCTTGTTTCATGATATGATGCACAAGGAGATAGAGGTCTACGTTGATGACATGATTGCTAAGTCCCGAACGGAAGTTGAGCATATTGAGCATTTGTTGAAGCTTTTTCAACGTTTGAGGAAGTTCAAACTTCGCCTGAATCCGAACAAATGTACATTTGGAGTCCGTTCGGCAAATTGTTGGGTTTTGTGGTAAGTGAAAGAGGTATTGAGGTTGATCCTGCAAAGGTCAAAGCAATACAAGAGATGCCTGCACCCAAAACTGAGAAGCAAGTCCGAGGTTTTCTTGGCCGCTTGAATTACATTTCCAGATTTATATCCCACATGACTGCCACATGTGCGCCGATATTCAAGCTCCTCCGGAAAGATCAGTCTCATGATTGGACCGAGGATTGCCAGAAAGCTTTCGACAGTATCAAAGAATATCTGTCTGAACCTCCGATATTGTCTCCGCCTGTGGAAGGAAGACCTCTGATTATGTATTTGACAGTTCTTGAAGACTCAATGGGTTGTGAACTCGGTCAACAAGATGAATCAGGGAAGAAGGAATTTGCTATATACTACCTCAGTAAGAAGTTTACTGATTGTGACTCTCGGTACTCTATGCTTGAGAAGACGTGTTGTGCTTTGGCTTGGGCTGCTAAGCGTTTGCGCCAGTACATGATAAATCATACAACTTGGTTGATATCCAGAATGGATCCGATTAAGTATATCTTTGAGAAGCCTGCTTTAACTGGGAGAATTGCCCGTTGGCAGATGTTGTTGTCCGAGTATGATATTGAGTATCGAGCTCAAAAAGCTATCAAAGGTAGTATCTTGGCTGACCATTTAGCGCACCAGCCGACCGAAGATCATCAGTCTGTTCAGTATGACTTCCCTGATGAGGAAATTCTGTATTTGAAGATGAAAGATTGCGATGAGCCTACACTTGATGAAGGTCCGGAACCTGGTTCCAGATGGACGATGGTGTTTGATGGCGCTGTTAATCAATATGGAAACGGAATTGGGGCAGTGATCATTACTCCTCAAGGTTCACACATTCCGTTTACAGCAAGGCTAACTTTCAAATGCACGAATAATATGGCGGAGTATGAAGCTTGTATTATGGGACTTGAAAATGCATTGATTTGAGAATCAAGTATCTTAATGTGTATGGTGATTCGGCCCTGGTTGTTAATCAGATCAAGGGAGAATGGGAGACGAATCAACCTGGTCTCATCCCATACAGAGATTACGCAAGGAGAATTTCAACATTCTTCACAGAAGTTGAATTTTATCACATTCCTCGAGAGGATAATCGGATGGCAGATGCTCTTGCTACGCTGGCTTCCATGATTGTGGTCAGATGGTGGAATGATGTCCCCAATATTACTGTGATGCGCTTGGACAGACCAGCTCACATATTTGCAATCGAAGAAGTGAAAGATGACAAGCCTTGGTATTTTGATATCAAGAATTTCCTCCAGAACCAGGTCTACCCGCCTGGGGCATCTGTGAAAGATAGGAAAACTTTGAGAAGGTTGTCAGGCAGTTTCTACCTCAGTGGTGAAGTGCTGTATAAAAGAAATTTTGATATGGTTTTGCTCAGATGCGTGGACAGACATGAAGCAAACCTATTGATGACTGAGGTCCATGAGGGTTCATTTGGTACTCATTCCAATGGACATGCCATGGCTAAGAAGATGTTAAGAGCAGGCTACTATTGGCTGACAATGGAGTCTGACTGTTGCAAGTATGTGAAGAAATGTCACAAGTGTCAAATTTATGCGGATAAGATTCATATTCCTCCGACACTCCTGAATGTGATTTCATCACCATGGCCTTTCTCTATGTGGGGAATCGACATGATCGGCATGATTGAGCCGAAAGCGTCCAACGGACACCGGTTTATTCTCGTAGCAATTGATTACTTCACCAAATGGGTTGAAGCCGCTTCGTACGCGAATGTAACCAGGCAGGTGGTTGTGAAGTTTATCAAGAACCAGCTGATTTTCCGTTACGGTGTGCCAGAGAGGATCATTACTGATAATGGATCTAATCTGAATAATAAGATGATGGATGAGTTGTGCGCTGAATTCAAGATTGCACACCATAATTCCTCTCCCTACAGACCTAAGATGAATGGGGCTGTTGAAGCTGCTAATAAGAACATCAAGAAGATTATCCAGAAGATGACTGTCACGTACAAAGATTGGCATGAGATGCTGCCATTTGCTTTGCATGGATATCGTACGTCTGTACGCACTTCAACAGGGGCAACCCATTTCTCTCTTGTTTACGGCATGGAAGCTGTTCTCCCAGTAGAGGTGGAGATCCATCAATGAGAGTCTTGATGGAAGCCAAGTTGACTGATGCTGAATGGATTCAGAGTCGTTATGACAAATTGAATTTAATTGAAGAGAAGCGATTAACTGCCATGTGTCATGGTCAGTTGTATCAGCAGAGAATGAAGAAAGCATTCGATAAGAAGGTCAAGCCTCGTGTGTTCCGAGAAGGTGACCTCGTGCTCAAGAAAGTCTTGTCTTTCGCGCCCGATTCCAGGGGCAAGTGGACTCCAAATTACGAGGGTCCATATGTTGTTAAGAGAGCCTTTTCAGGCGGAGCTTTGATGCTTACAACAATGGATGGGGAGGATTTCACTCGTCCTGTGAATTCAGATGCAGTCAAGAGATACTTTGCCTAGAAAAAAAAAGTATATGCAAATGAAAAAACAGAATAGCTCGCTAAGTTGAAAACCCGAAAGGGCGGCTTAGGCAAAAATGAGCGTCTCGGTGGAAAACCTGCAAGGGTAATCCAGGCAAAAATTAGAGACTTGAAAAAAGAGAATATTTGCATCCCGCTAGATTGAGTACCTCACCCTGGGGCAATCTAGGCAAAAATTAGGGATTTGGCAAGTAACTGCATCCTGACAAGACTTTCTGTTCACCAGCTGTCATTTCGTCAGAGGATTCTCGATTCGTCGTCAACTGAAGCTTCGAATACATCGAGATTCAAATTGGTAGAGAAAGGATCATTATGTTCAATGAATCCCTCTTCCAATATATCACTGATTTCAAATTTGTACAGATCTATGGAGTCTTGCCATTTGCAGGCTACCATTCCATCAAATGAATTTGAGCTTTGACGATCCTAACTCTAAGGTCGGCTAACAAGCAACAACAAAACAAAGGAAAGCAAGGAAAAAGTACAACAAAGTGGGGAAGGGATACATGAAAAATACAAGGGATATTGCAAGAAATAAAGGGTCTCGTTGTAAGGTAGTCCAAGAGAAAGCCTGTATGTGTATTGTATCTAAGATAACAATTGGATAATGGAATCAACATGTCTCCCTAGGGTAGTGCCATGAACGAAAGCCATTCTTGTAATGAAAGATTACAAGTACTCAAACCTCCAAGTTGTGCATAGGTCAATCACCAAAGTCTAAGTCCATACAAGGGTACTAACAATCTTCTAAGTCCATTATTAAACCCAAAGATTACTCTTTTTGGTCTTTTCCATCTTTACAGTGTTTGTTTCTTTTTCATATTAGATGATAATATAAAGTAATAACAAGGATGTGTAAAGATGAGGTATAGTGATAATGATGATGAATGATAGGTTGCAAGGATTTAAATGACATGTATTTTAACTTGCAAAAAGTAGAAGTTAGAAGTTAGCATTGCATAATGTAAAGGTTAGAAGTTATGTTAAAAGAACAATCTCTTGAGGATCATCTATCAACCAATCAAAGGACCTAAATATATACTTCTCCAAGGGATAACCTATTGTCGCAACCTGAAAAATACAGTGCGCAAAAAAAAACAACCGGCAAAAAAAAAAGACAGAAGAGTCGCCACCGTGCGTTATTCATCCCAAAGGAGGGAAAGGAAACGCTCGAAGTAAACCTGAAAAGGAAAGACAAGACGGGGTCTCGCAACCAAATCTTTGGGTTCGGGAGTCGGTTATGCGAAGGGAAGGTATTAGCACCCCTACGCATCCGTAGTACTTACGGGATCCACTTTTGTAGTTTTCGTCTAAAGGGTGTGAGTTTATCTTGTGTTGTTTACCAAAAAAAAGGGTTAAATGAAAATGACTCGCGCGGATGTCGCATCCACTGCATACGTATCTCATCTGAATATGAGAATCAGAGTCTTCGTAGCTCGGCTGACCTATGGGTTGGGGGTGTGTGCTCGCTAAGACATCGCGTCTTATGCCTACGTATCTCATCTGGAATGAGAATCAGAGCAAGCTGTAGTTCGGCTAACTACGGGGTTGTGGATTGGGTTTTGGACGAACGACGTCACACGCAATCTACCGGATGCTCGACCTTTGGAGACTTACTCGCCTGTAGTAGAAGGAGTAAATGTGTGTTATGGAGAAGAAATCAATGAAGGGTTTGTTTGCATTGTAGGAACGCGCATGCAAAAGGGTATGAGGATAAGACCTCATAGCTCTTAACCCTGGACAAAGGAACCTGCATAAAGTAAACACAAAAACATTGCCTCCTATCGAGGTCTTCCAGCTAGGAAAGCAGTAAAATGCGGGAAAAATGTAAAAGTACCACGCGGATAAAGATCCGAAGTAACAGCAATTAGAGGAATGGGAAACCCTGAGATCCTTCCAAGCTAACATCATCAAAGAAAGTGGGTTAGTACAGGTAATCGGAATGAACTCCAGGGGTTATCCCACAAATAAAGTGGGAAACCACGCAAGTTATCCCTGCAAAAGTCATGTGAGCCCTCACAAAAACTCAACAAAAGGGTTAGTGAAACACCATAAGCATTTTTTCATGGATAACAGTATGGTTTCAGAAACCTCAAACCCTGTGGCATACACTTCAGAAATCATGTGATTAAACATTCAAGGCATAGGTTTCACCCATTCATAATACATCACACATTTAAAACATTCAAATTGAAGGCGTAAAATAATGGGAATAGGGCAAACTGATTGGAGAGCTTGATTGAAATTGAGTTGCACACGTGAGGCCCTTCAGGGTTTGGAGGCTGCTCTGAGTCCTCTGTCAGGTTTCTCTTCAGGTTTTGTCCAGGTTTTGTTCCAAGGAAACCTCAGGGTATTTTGCTTCTCTTCCTTTTTCTCAAGTGAGCCTTGGTATTTATAGACTGAATTTCATGGTTTTGTGGGCTCAAATGAGAGACCCAAGTCCAAAATTTTTTTATTATATTTTATTTATTTATTTATTATTATTTTTATTTATTTTGTAAAAAATTATTTATTTTTTTTCCATTTTTTTTTCGTTTTTTTTTTCGGATCTAATTCTGATTGACATGATGAAATGCAATATGAAATGCTAAATGAATGCATGAATGGGAGGGAAATTTTGGGGTGTTACAACTGCCCCTATTCAATCATCAGCTAAACCGAGTAGGATGAAAGCGAACAGCTTATCAGACAAACGGGGTGAGCTGTGATTGAATACCAAAGACATACCGAAAATTTGCGCTCCGAGAACACCACAAAAACGCGGAAATACACCGTGCTGTTTATTTTTCTTCCGATCCTCTGGCTTAATCTGGAGTTTCGATCCTCTGGCTGAACCTATACTCAATTTAGTCCTCTGGTTGGATATTAATTTTGATCCTCGGGCTGGATACGATTTTGATCTTCTGGCTAGATCTTCTTCGATCTTCTGGCTAGATCTCCTCCGTTTCGATTCTCTGCTGAACTATTCTCAATTTAGTCCTCTGGTTGGATATTAATTTTGATCCTCGGGCTGGATACGATTTTGATCTTCTGGCTAGATCTTCTTCGATCTTCGATTCTCTGGCTGAATCTATTTCCTTTTATTCTCTGGCTGAATCTACTTCGATCTTCTGGCTAGATCTGAATTGTTGCGATTTTCGATCTTCTGGCTAGATCTTCTTTGTTTCGATTCTCTGGCTGAATCTACTTCGATCTTCTGGCTAGATCTGGATTGTTTGATGATAAATTCCGTCATTAGGATCCCACATCTGAGGCATGCGCTGGTTGACCCTCTTTTGAAATCTACACCCAACTTCAATAGATATGCAGCTCTTCGAGAATATTCCACTTTTGGGCTTCGTACATATCTTCGGGTAGAACATGTTGTAATGACTCCTCAATTAGACTTGGCTTGCTGGGGAAATAAAGCTTGTAGGC
>NW_026113512.1:0-20136 GCF_024323335.1 Lathyrus oleraceus
TTTACAACAGGTGTGAAAAGGGCTCCTCGGAGTACCTAGGACGTGATGGGTGCCTAACACCTTCCCATTGCGTAATTTACCCCTTACCCAGACTCTCTGATCTTTTTATTAGTTTTCTACGTGTAAACTTCTTAGGCTTTTGTTCGCTTTTAGCCAATCCTTTGGATAAATAAAAGTGCGGGGCGACTCGAAAATTTCAATGTATCTCTTGTTATGGTTTAATCGATAGATCTCTATAGCGACGAAACCACCGCTACAGAAAAATGGCGACTCTGCTGGGAGATCTCAACAGAATCCTTGGTGGTATTGCCTACTTTTCACCCTTGTTGTGCTATATTATTATGTTATATGACATATTTTTGTACAATTGGGATCACTGTATTGATTGTAATGTGTGAACTGCTTGATATACATTGCTGTTTGCTTTGGTGATCTGTGAGATGAGTTCTATACCGAACTCGAGTGCACTCTAGGATAGGAGAATGGCATAGTCTTGTTGACTGGTGTGGAGTATTCCTTAGCCGTTGACTTGCGAGTCCATTCACTTGGTGGAGGTCATGTTGACTAATAATGTCACACAAGTTATTTGTGGTTAGGCATTATTCTTTCCATCATGTTCGTAGAAGCCAAGGACCTTAGGTTACCAAACCCATCTTGGCCTATTTTTAGGACCGTAGTGCGGAGGTCGTTCAGATGTAAGTTCTGATACGATTGTTACGCGATACTACACTCATAAGAGTTTCTCTTGAGAATATTCTTGGAATACGAGTATTCGTTCCTCCGATAATATTCGAAAGATGGAACGATGATTATGGGAACCTCTGATAGAACATGTCTGGCAGGTTTTAACCCCTAGTACACTCCTTTGGGTGGTTCTTAACCGAGACTCCATGCTCGTGACTCTCAACAAACCCGTGATTCGTGGTTGAGTCGTTCAAACATTGTTAATATCAATGGATCCCGGATCAGGTGTAAAACCTAAAATCCACCAAAGCGGCTGGTTGATATAAGAATGTTTGAACCGGTTCATGTACCGTTAAATCAATGGAACTTGGGTGTCGATAAGGTGAAAACCTAAATCCACCAAAATGGATGATTGATATTAGGGATACTAGAGCTTTCCCACGACCTTTTTGGTGTGCTTTGCTTGATCCTTGAGTGTGTTTGTTGCATTCATACATTCACGCATTCATCCGCATCCATATCATCAAAAGAGAAATTTTCAAGGAACTTAAAGGGTTATTTGCAAAATTTTCAGACATGGAAAGACCAAAGAGGCATACAAAGAAGTACAGCTTTAAGCAGCCCGATGTAAAAGAGTTAAGGAATTGACATCGTTGTATAGATCCCTTGGGTTTCAAAGCTCGCTATGGGAAGCTCCTACCTCTGCTCAACACTCAGGTTGACGAAGGATGAGCACTGAGCAGTTCTACATCGTTGCATCATTGCTTCTTATTTCCGGATTTCCAGTTGTTGCCGACTTTGGAAGAATACTCTCATCTTATTGGGATTCCGATTCTGGATCAAGTGCCGTTCAGTGGCCTAGAGAGTTTCCATCTGCTCGAGAGATTTCCAGCTTGTTGCATATAGATGAAGATCTGATTAGAGCTAATCTGACTACAAAGGCGGAATTCAGGGTTTTCCTTCCGAGTTCCTCATTGCCCAAGCTACCTTCTATGGGAAGGCCATGAGTGAGGATGCCTTTGAGGCTCTATTTGTATTGCTCATCTATGGATTGGTGCTATTTCCCAACTTCGACAAGTTCGTGGACATGAACGCTATTAGGATCTTTTCAGTCCTTAATCCAGTTCCAACTTGTTGGGCGATGCATATGTCTCTTGCATCTGAGGAATATGAAGAATGGGGAGGAGTCATTGTCTGCTGTTTACCCCTGCTGTACAAGTGGTTTATTTCGCACTTGCCGCAGACAGTTGCTTTCAAGGAGAACAAGGGATGTCTACGGTGGTCTCAGAGACTCATGTCTCTCACCAATGATGATATCACCTGGTATGATCGCGTGTATGATACCGTTCAGATCATCGATTATTGTGGTGAATTCCGAATGTGCCTCTTCTGGTACATGTGGTGGGATTACCTACAATCCTATTCTTGCACGTCGTCAGCTTGGGTTCCCCCTGAAGGATAAACCTAATAACATTCTGTTAGAAGGTGTGTTCTTCCAGGAGGGTAAAGATCCCCAAGGCCTGAAAGCCAGATTTGTCCGTGCTTGGCGCAGTATTCACAAGAAGAGTAGGAATGAATTGGGACCGAAGAACTGCATTGCTTTGGAGCCATATACCTCTTGGGTCAGACAAAGAGCTGCCACCTACCTGATGCCGTATGATCATCCGAGACCTACACTGTTGGATGTGGCTGGGCCTTCAACCCTCCCTACCCAACGTGTAGAGGAGTTGAGAGAAGAAGACCTTTCGCGTGCTTGGATCCGTGAAAGGGAGGAATTGCTGCAGCGCTCAAGGAGAAGGATGCTATGATTGAATTTCTCGAGCACCGAGTGATCGACGATCCGAACGACACTTGGACTTCTCTGCTTCCTCAGTCATCCAATTCTGGAAGAGGAGGTATGATCGACTTGCAAAAGAGAAAGCTGATATGGAAGCTGCCTATGAGAGAGAGATCAAGAAGTTGTGCACTTCTCGTCTCCAGCATCCCGAGCTAATAGGGATCCATAGGATGTCATTTACCTTTTCTCTGTAATGAATAAAAAATGCTGTATTTCTTTGTCTTAATATTTTGAATGAAGTATTTTCCATGAACAATTAAAATGTTAAATATTCAAAATATTGCAAAACAAAGGGTTCCTTGAAAACAAAGCATTTGCACAAGCATTTCATGCATCATTCTCACATAAACAGGTACCCTTGTTTCTGGTCTTCTGGTTCTAACCTTTGCTCTTCATTTATTTTGAAGACAAGCTGACTCACCGGTATTATACAAGAGTCAACTCTGCAGAATCATGACAGCAGAGCAAAAAACCAAGGTCTAAGAGAAGAGGTCGCCAGACTTGGCGCTTTGATGGAGCAACTCCTTGCTGCCCAGAATCAGCCTGCTCCACAGCCAGCAACTCCGGTTCAGCGGACGGTTATATCCGAAAGCTACTTCAACAACGGTGCAGTCAGTGCCCATCACAGCCCAATGCCATGCCTCCCGGTTTTCCTTGGGGGATGCCTCCAGGCTTCATGCCTGATCTGCCAGCTCCAACATTTGCTCAAATGCCGGCATCTAGCCGGTCCCTGTTCCCGCTCCTCCTGTCGTGCATACCATGCCTAGGGTAGACGACACCATCTATCACTCTGAGGCTTCTGAGGGCTCAGATGTTCATGAAAAGATGGACGCAATGAACGATCAATTCCTTGAGCTGAGAAAGGAATTGAGGACTCTCCGTGGCAAAGATCTCTTCGGCAAGTCTGCAGCCGAACTCTGCCTAGTTCCCGGTGTCAAGATACCGATCAAATTCAAGGTCCCAGACTTTGAAAAATATAAGGGGAACACCTGTCCATTGGCTCACCTGGTCATGTACGCCAGGAAGATGTCAACACAGACTGATAATGATCAACTCTTGATCCATTATTTCAAGACAGTTTGTCTGGTGCCGCGCTCAGATGGTACATGAGCCTGGATAGCGTCAACATCCGGTCTTTCAATGATCTTGGCGAAGCTTTCGTCAAGCAATATAAGTACAACGTCGATATGGCGCCTGACCGTGATCAACTCAGGTCCATGTCGCAGAAAGACAAGGAATCGTTCAAGGAGTACGCCCAGAGATGGCGTGAGCTGGCAGCTCAAATCACTCCACCGTTGGAAGAGAAAGAGATGACCAAGATATTTCTGAAGACTCTTGGTTCATTTTACTATGAACGAATGGTGGCAAGCGCTCCCTCTGATTTCACCGAGATGGTGAACATGGGGATGCGTCTCGAAGAAGGTGTCCGCGAAGGACGGTTAGCTAAAGATGATGGTTCTTCCTATAAACGATATGGAGCGTTTAAGAGGAAAGAAGGTGAAGCGCATGCTGTGCAATCTCAGCCAAAGCATCGAAGACCCTCTGTGCAGAGGAAGCCTGCACATCGTGCCGGACATCAGCACCAGGTGGCTAATGTAGCACCTGTATTCAAAGATAATGCTCAACAGTACCAGCATCAGCAGCAATATCCACAACCGCAATACCAACAGCAACAACAACGTCCACAGCAACAGGCTTACCAGCCTCGTGGAAGTACAACCAACCAAGCCAACATGAACTATGACAGGAAGAAGGTCAGCTTCGACCCAATTCCTATGACATATGCAGAGCTTTATCCCTCCTTGTTGGAGCGGAAATTGGTTTCCCCCAAGGATCCTCCTGCTATTCCTGCAAACCGCAATGGTGGTACAAACCAGACCAGCATTGTATCTACCATTCCGGTGATCCGGGTCACAATGTAGAGAACTGTTTCCCGCTGAAGAATAAGGTTCAAGACCTTATGAGAAGTGGAATCCTGAGTTTTGAAGACTCAAACCCGAATGTCACTAGGAACCCATTGCCTTCGCATGGGAAGTCTGTGAACGTGATTCAGGAGTGCCTTGGGAAGTACAAGGTTAGATATGTCAGCCATATCCGGCAGTCGTTGGTTGATTTACATAAGATGCTGTGTCAGTACAGTCATTTGGAGCATAACCACGACGAGTGCCGTGTTTGTTCGGTTAATCGCTTGGGTTGCGACCAGGTTCGCAAGGAACTTCAGAAGCTGTTGAATGAAGGTACCATTGAGATTCTCCAGAATCGCAATGTGATGTAGTTGAACCTGAAGTGAATGTCATATCGCCAGTGTTCAAGCTACCTGAACCCGTTGTTATTCGCTACAATAGCAACAAGTCGAAGGCCTCACCCTCTTTGATCATTAAACCAGCTGGCCCTGTGCCTTATTCATCTGATCGAGCTGTACCCTTCCGGTACAATCCTGTTGCTGTCCAGGATGGGGTCGAGGTGCCTTTGCCTTCAACTTCCGTGACCACTATTGCTGATGTTAGTGGGTTGACCCGAAGTGGTCGTGTATTTTCTGCGCCTCCGAAGGCTATTGTTTCTGATACTGTTGAGCGTCCTGTGGGACCGCTGTGAATGTTCAGAATCCGGCACTTGATGTTGCCAAACCCTCCTCATCTGTACAAAAGACTCCTGTTGGCCCGAGTGGCATTGTTGATGAAGAATCTGATGAGATGCTGAGGCTCATCAGAAAGAGTGAGTACAATATTGTAGACCAGCTTCTACACACGCCCTCCAAGATCTCCATTCTTTCTCTATTGCTGAATTCAGAGCCTCATAGAGAGTCTCTGCAGAAAGTCTTGGATCTGGCGTACGTTGATCATGATGTCACCCTGGAACAATTTGATAGCATTGTTGCAAACATTACCGCTTGCAACACTTTGAGCTTTTGTGACGCTGATCTCCCTGAGGAGGGAAGAGACCACAACATGGCTTTACATATCTCAATGAACTGCAAATCTGATGCAATGTCCAATGTGTTGGTGGACACTGGATCATCTTTAATGTATTGCCAAAATCCACACTCTCTCGTTTGTCATATCAAGGTCCTCCTATGAGGCAGAGTGGGGTTGTTGTGAAAGCTTTTGATGGGTCGCGCAAGACCGTGATTGGGGAAGTTGATCTCCCAATCAAGATAGGACCAAGTGATTTCCAGGTTACTTTCCAAGTAATGGACATCCACCCATCGTACAGCTGTCTCTTAGGCAGACCATGGATTCACGAGGCTGGCGCCGTGACATCCACCCTACACCAGAAGCTGAAATTGTGAAAAACAAGAAATTGGTCGTAGTAGGGGGAGAAAAGGCTCTCCTGGTTAGCCATCTATCTTCTTTCTCGTACATTGACGCAGAGGATGAAGTTGGAACTCAGTTCCAAGCTCTATCTATTGATGAACCAATCGAGAAGAAGTCTCCTTCATTCACTTCCTACCGAGATGCGAAGCTGGCCATTGAATGTGGTGCAGTTGCTGGATTAGGGAAAGTGCTTGAACTTGAAGATAACCGATCCCGGGCTGGCATTGGCTATGGTTCTGGGGCATGTAACAAGCAAGGTCTGTTCACAAGTGGAGGATTCATCCATGCTGATCAACCTGCAGAAGAGGAAGCTGCTGCTATCATTGAAGAAGAAGATGCAGAAGACTTGAACAATTTTGTTATTCCTGGTGGTGTCTGCCACAATTGGGTCGCTGTAGATGTTCCTACAGTTATCCATAGATCAGAGTAAATTGTTCACTTTGTTTAAAACCCTTCTCCCATGCCAAAAGGAGAAGTGATGACATTGTTGGCAAAGCATATATACAATGATGTTTTCATTCAATTTTTGCATTGTTAAACATTGTTTTTCCTTTGTTTTCACTTTTTGCTTTTCTTTATGAAATCAGATCACAAAAAACCATAAAAACAAAAAAGCAATAAAAGCAAACATTTTTCATCTGCATAATGATTTGCTTGTTTAAATTCTAAAGTTTTTCCTTAACCAAAATCATTATGCAGGTTGATTCTAAAACCCATTGAACATAATGATCCAACGCCATCTCCCAATTTTGAATTCCCTGTATTTGAGGCAGAGGAAGATGATGTTGAAGAGATTCCTGATGAGATCACCCGTCTCCTTGAGCACGAAGAGAAGATCATTCAGCCGCATCTCGAAGACTTGGAAACAGTCAACTTGGGGTCTGAGGATTGTGTTCGCCTGGTGAAGATTGGGGCACTTCTTGAAGAGTCTGTTAAAGAAGATTTGATCAGCTTGCTACGAGAATATTCAGATATCTTTGCTTGGTCCTATGAAGATATGCCGGGTTTAGATACAGATATTGTGCAACATTTCCTGCCTTTGAAGCCTGAGTGCGTGCCAGTGAAGCAGAAGCTCAGAAGAACTCATCCAGATATGGCAGTGAAGATCAAAGAGGAAGTTCAGAAGCAAATTGATGCGGGGTTTCTGGTGACTTCGACATATCCTCTATGGGTGGCCAATATTGTGCCTGTTCCTAAGAAGGACGGAAAAGTCCGTATGTGCGTTGATTACAGAGATTTGAATAAAGCTAGTCCAAAAGATGATTTTCCTCTACCACACATTGACATGTTGGTAGACAATACAGCTAAATTCAAAGTCTTTTCCTTTATGGACGGATTTTCCGGATATAATCAAATCAAGATGGCACCAGAGGATATGGAGAAGACAACATTCATCACACCTTGGGGAACATTCTGTTATCGAGTGATGCCCTTCGGTTTGAAGAACGCCGGAGCCACGTATCAACGAGCTATGACTACCTTGTTTCACGATATGATGCACAAGGAGATAGAAGTCTATGTTGATGATATGATTGCTAAGTCCCGAACGGAAGTTGAGCATATTGAGCATTTGTTGAAGCTTTTTCAGCGTCTGAGGAAGTTCAAACTTCGTCTGAATCCGAACAAATGTACTTTTGGAGTCCGTTCCGGCAAGTTGTTGGGTTTTGTGGTAAGTGAAAGAGGTATTGAGGTTGATCCTGCAAAGGTCAAAGCAATACAAGAGATGCCCGCACCCAAAACTGAGAAGCAAGTTCGAGGTTTCTTGGCCGCTTGAACTACATTTCCAGATTATATCCCACATGACTGCCACGTGTGCGCCGATATTCAAGCTCCTCCGGAAAGATCAGTCTCATGATTGGACCGAGGATTGCCAGAAAGCTTTCGACAGTATCAAAGATTATCTGTCCGAACCTCCGATTTTGTCTCCGCCTGTGGAAGGAAGACCTCTGATTATGTACTTAACAGTTCTTGAAGACTCGATGGGTTGTGTACTCGGTCAACAAGATGAATCAGGGAAGAAGGAGTTTGCTATATATTACCTCAGTAAGAAGTTTACTGATTGTGAGTCTCGGTACTCTATGCTTGAGAAGACGTGCTGTGCTTTGGCTTGGGCAGCTAAGCGTTTGCGCCAGTACATGATAAATCATACAACTTGGTTGATATCCAGAATGGATCCAATTAAGTATATCTTCGAGAAGCCTGCTTTAACTGGGAGAATTGCCCGTTGGCAGATGTTGTTGTCTGAGTATGATATTGAGTATCGAGCTCAGAAAGCTATCAAAGGTAGTATCTTGGCTGACCATCTAGCGCACCAGCCGATTGAAGATCATCAGTCTGTTCAGTATGACTTCCCTGACGAGGAAATTCTGTATTTGAAGATGAAAGATTGTGATGAGCCTACACTTGATGAAGGTCCAGAACCTGGTTCCAGATGGACGATGGTGTTTGACGGCGCTGTTAATCAATATGGAAATGGAATTGGGGGTGTTAATTGTTCCCCAGGGATCGCACATTCCGTTTACAGCAAGGCTAACTTTCAAATGCACGAATAATATGGCGGAGTATGAAGCCTGTATTATGGGACTTGAAGAATGCATTGACTTGAGAATCAAGTTTCTTGATGTCTATGGTGATTCAGCTTTGGTTGTCAATCAGATCAAAGGTGAATGGGAGACAAATCAACCAGGTCTCATCCCATACAGAGATTATGCAAGACGGATTTCAACTTTCTTCACAGAAGTTGAATTTTATCATATTCCTCGAGAGGATAATCGGATGGCAGATGCCCTTGCAACGCTTGCTTCCATGATAGTTGTCAGATGGTGGAATGATGTCCCCAATATTACTGTGATGCGCTTGGACAGACCCGCTCACATATTTGCAATTGAAGAAGTGAAAGATGACAAGCCTTGGTATTTTGATATCAAGAATTTCCTCCAGAACCAGGTCTACCCGGCTGGGGCATCTGTGAAAGATAGGAAAACTTTGAGAAGGTTGTCAGGCAGTTTCTACCTCAGTGGTGAAGTGCTGTATAAGAGAAATTTTGATATGGTTTTGCTCAGATGCGTGGATAGACACGAAGCAAACCTATTGATGACTGAGGTCCATGAGGGTTCATTTGGTACTCATTCCAATGGACATGCCATGGCTAAGAAGATGTTGAGAGCAGGCTACTATTGGCTGACAATGGAGTCTGACTGTTGCAAGTATGTGAAGAAATGTCACAAGTGTCAAATTTATGCGGATAAGATTCATATTCCTCCGACACTCCTGAATGTGATTTCATCACCATGGCCTTTCTCTATGTGGGGAATCGACATGATCGGCATGATTGAGCCGAAAGCGTCCAACGGACATCGATTTATTCTCGTAGCAATTGATTACTTCACCAAATGGGTTGAAGCCGCTTCGTACGCGAATGTAACCAGGCAGGTGGTTGTGAAGTTTATCAAGAACCAGCTGATTTTCCGTTATGGTGTGCCAGAGAGGATCATTACTGATAATGGATCCAATCTGAACAACAAGATGATGGACGAGTTGTGCGCTGAATTTAAGATTGCACACCATAATTCCTCTCCCTACAGACCTAAGATGAATGGGGCTGTTGAAGCTGCTAACAAGAATATCAAGAGAATTATCCAGAAGATGACTGTCACGTACAAAGATTGGCATGAGATGCTGCCATTTGCTTTGCATGGGTATCGTACGTCTGTACGCACTTCAACAGGGGCAACCCCTTTCTCTCTTGTTTATGGCATGGAAGCCGTTCTCCCAGTAGAGGTGGAGATCCCATCAATGCGAGTCTTGATGGAAGCCAAGTTGACTGATGCTGAATGGATTCAGAGTCGTTATGACCAGCTGAATTTGATTGAAGAGAAACGATTGACTGCCATGTGCCATGGTCAGTTATATCAGCAGAGGATGAAGAAAGCATTTGATAAGAAGGTCAAGCCTCGTGTGTTTCGAGAAGGTGACCTCGTGCTCAAGAAAGTTTTGTCTTTCGCGCCCGATTCCAGGGGCAAGTGGACTCCAAACTACGAGGGTCCATATGTTGTTAAGAAGCCTTTTCAGGCGGTGCTTTGATGCTTACAACAATGGATGGGGAGGATTTCACTCGTCCTGTGAACTCAGATGCAGTTAAGAGATACTTTGCCTAGAAAAAAAAGTATATGCAAATGAAAAAAAAACAAATGAAAAAACAGAATAGCTCGCTAAGTTGAAAACCCGAAAGGGCGGCTTAGGCAAAAATGAGCGTCTCGGTGGAGAACCCGCAAGGGTAATCCAGGCAAAAATTAGAGACTTGAAAAAAAAAGAATATTTGCATCCCGCTAGATTGAGTACCTCACCCTGGGGCAATCTAGGCAAAAATTAGGGATTCGGCAAGTAACTGCATCCTGACAAGACTTCTGTTTCTCAGTCGTCATTTCGTCAGAGGATTCTCGATTCGTCGTCAGCTGAAGCTTCGGATACATCGAGATTCAAATTGGTAGAGAAAGGATCATTATGTTCAATGTAGCCCTCTTCCAATATATATCACTGATTTCAAATTCGTACAGATCTATGGAGTCTTGCCATTTGCAGGCTACCATTCTATCAAATCAATTTGAGCTTTTTATCCAATTATTTGCACTCTTATTTGTTTCAATTCAAACAAATGTTTTGCATGTTTTAAATCGATAAAATGTCATTGTTTAAATCAATCAAATTTTTCAAAATTGTTGTTTTAAACAAAGTGAACATTCACAAGATTGAAAGGATACTCAAGAATATCTCAGTGCTCTCCCGAGGGTGGCATGATTTCCAACAGGTAAGACATTCGTTCATATTCCTGGTTTGGTTGGGGTGAGGTTTATCTTCTTTCTTCAGATCTTTGTTGGGGTTGTTCCTCAAACAAAATTGTTTGTGGGGTTGTTCCCCAAGTAGTATAGTCGCAAGCAGAGTATTGTTGAAGACTTCGTTTTCTCAGCAGCAGTTGTTTTTTAAACAGCAGTTTTTTCCCTAGCATGGGTGTTTTCTTGAGAAGTTTCGGCGGGCTGTTGTTGATGGTTTTGTCATCTTGGTGCCCGTCACCCCGTCACTTTCTCCAGTGGGGGTCGTCTGCCCCAGACTTTATTTGTCTCCTCAGAGCAGTCATGAGTATAACTGATTGATTGATTTATTCCCCTCTGAGTTGCGAGTAGAGCTGTTATTAACATCCCCACCGGAGGGTCCGCTGAGAGTAGAGATGTTTGTTGATTCATCCTATCAGAGGGATTGCAAGTGGAGTTGTTACCTCTTTTCCCCATGCAGTGTGCCAGCAGGAATTGTCTGTTTCCTCAGCATGATCGTTTTCTTTTTGAAGACTCGGTAAGTCAGTGGTTTGATACCCAGTACTTACCTTTTCCCCGGCAAAGTCGTCTGCGGAATTGGGCTATCTCTCCATCAGAGTTTTTCTCCTCAGCAGAGCAGGATTTATTTTCCTACTCAGTGTTTGATTTGGGGGTTGACATCCAGTATTTTCAACCATCTTTTCCTCAGCTTAGTCTGCAGAAGGTTTGTTGTGGCAGCTTTTGCCTGTTGAATATCCTTCAATCCCAGTATGGTCGGATGATGGCTCTATCATCCAGTGAACGGATTGATTTCCCGACTATTTGTGATCCCAAGTAGAGTGGCTTATAATGCAAACTACTCGTTGTGATCAGTTGCTATGTATATTCTCCCCAAGTGGAGTGGTTCGTTGCAGAATCTACTTGTTTATCTGTCCTCCCTCAGTGGTTTGTTCCCCAAGAGGGTAGCCGACAGTTTTCCCAGCAGAGTTGCTTATGCAGTGATTCTATTCGGATGATCATTCTCCCTCAGTGGGTTGTTCCCCACGGAGTTATTTGGAGTTGCTTCTACAGCAGTTTGTGTTTGTACAACGCATTTTTTTTCTCAGTTGACACTGGGACCTCCTGCAGATGCTTTGGGACTTCTCTTGTTCCCCTACAGATTTGTCTTGGTGGCTGTTTTGCCCGTTGTGACTTTCTGTACCCTGATTGGGTTGTTTCCTGATATTTCTGATCCTCTGCTTCTTCAGCAGTACCCGCAGATCTTGCTTTCAGCATGGATCTCCGCAGATTGGCTTTCCAGCTGGTTTTTCCCCTGGAAGTATAATACCGGGCGTTCGGTTCCTGAACCTGTTTGTGTTAGAATTGTCTGTTTTGTCCAGCATTCATCAAACATAAATCACGCATATTCATGCATATTCCCATAAACATTCAGATATTCATGTTGCATCTCTTGCCATATATCTTTTGTTTGTCGTGTCTCCTGCGACGGGTGATATAGATCTCTTTACAGATCTTCCCAAAGCAGATGTCGGGTGTTATAAATCTCTCCATATAGAGTCAGCCCCATAAGCAGAAAATGTTGTCTTTCCTTCTGCAGTTCCACCGAGATATATCCTCGTGGATGACGGTTTCTTCCGTTTCCTCCCAACACAATTATATTGGGATGGATGTTCCTATTTGAGTTATATCCTCATTTAGGACGTGTCTGGATTCAGTCTGTCTTTTCGGATTATTCCCGGACAATTGGCTATTTTATTGTCAGTCTTGTGCTTCCAGTGGGGTTTGTTTCCCAGCGGAATGTTTTTGGGCCTCTACCCTCATACCGGTAGTTATAAGTCCTACTTTTCCTGGCTTTCTTAACAGAATTTGTGGTTATACACCTTTTATTCTCCAGCCAGAGTTTTTGGTTTTCTACCCTCATGCCGGTAGTTGTAAACCCTATTTTCCTGCTCTTAAGCAGTTTGTGGTTTGTTATAAACCCTATTTTGGTTTCCCGTGCGGATTTGTGACTTGTTCTATCCCCACGCGGAGTTGTTGGTCTTCTACCCCGTATTCGGTAGATGTAAACCCTAATTTTGTGGTTATCTTCATCTAGTTCTTGATGTTGATTTTCCTTTGCTTGGATAAGTTGTTCAGATCAGCACTTATATCCCTAGCAAGTCTTTTGTGGATAGTTGCCGTATGCTAGCAATTTTATCCAGTGGGTCCTTTCACCGTTTGCTAGTGATTTGTTCCCCGGATCATTGGTTGTATACCAATGCATCCCCAGCTAGTCCCTGTGGATAATTGCCGGATGCTTGCAAATTATCCTCAGCAGATCGCCTTTCATTTACCCTTTTGTTGGTAATGTCTGTTGCTCCTTTGATTGGTCATCATTATGTACCTAGTTTGGTATCCCGATGCCTTCTTTTCGGTTGATTTATCCTTTATTAACCCAGTAACCGGTTGTGGATAATCTTCCATGCGAGTATATTATTCACGGTCTGCCGGTAATGAATAATATATTCATGCACTCTTCAGTCGAAGCCTTTTGCGTTTCCCCGGTCGAGTAAGATTCGTTATTTCCCTTTGTGGAGTCGAATATTCTTGTTGTTGGATAATTGGGATGCTTGCAATTTATCCCTTTGAGTTGTCTTTCGTTTACCCGGATGCTTGGTATCGATTGTCTCTCTATTGTGGATAGTCACCTATTATATACCAGTAACCGGTATCTCTGGTGTCTTTTCCTTTCGAGTGTATTATTCACGGTCTGCCGGTAATGAATAATATATCTCATGCGCTCTTTAGTTGGAATCCTTTGTCTGTTTTCCCAGCTGAGCAAGATTCGTATTCTTTGTAGAATCGAATATCCATCCTTTAACCAGTTTGTGTTGGATGATGAGTGTTTTGGAAGAATCCAATTCACGTTTTATTCGAATGTCCATCCTTTAAACAAGTCTGCTGCTCTAGCTTTCTTCAGGGTGATGAGTGTTTGGAAGAAAACCAATTCACGTCTTCGGATTTTATCCTATAAACAACCCAGTAACCGGTTCAGGATAATTTTCCATGCGAGGTTATTATTCACGGTCTGCCGGTAATGAATAATATATCTCATGCGCTCTTTAGTTGGAATCCTTTGTGGACTGTTTCCCCAATTGAGTAAGATTCGTATTCTTTGTAGAATCGAATATCCATCCTTTAACCAGTTTGTGTTTGGATATGAGTGTTTTGGAAGTGAAATCCAATTCAAGTTTTTTCAGCCATCCTTTAAACAAGTCTGCTGTTCTAGCTTCTTTCGGATTACTGAGTGTCTGGAACCACAAACCAATGTCCGTTTCGGATCTTATCCTATAAACAACCCAGTAACCGGTTCAGGATAATTTTCCTTTCGAGTATATTATTCACGGTCTGCCGGTAATGAATAATATGTCTCGTTTCACTCTTGGGTCAATCCTTTGTTGCTTTCCCTTCAGAGTAAGATTCGTATTCTTGTAGAATCGAATATCCATCCTAAACAAGTTTGCTTTCGCTCTCTTCAGGGATGAGTGTTTTGGAACACACACCAATTCACGTCTTTGGTCGGTCACCTGTTACATACCTACAACCCGGTATCCTTGGTGTTCCTTCCTTTCTGCTCCCATTATGACCTCGGTCCCCCTGTGGAGTCAGATTTTCCTGAGTTTGTTACCCTTATACCGGTAACATCTCTTTTCTTTGGTGCTTCCTTAGTGAAGTTTCCTTTTGATTCTCCCCAGGAGTCAGCTTGTGTCTCAAGGAAATCCAATGGATTTATTTTCCTTTGGAATTCTTTTCCCCAGTGTGAGTCATTCACTCCCCAGTGAGTTCTCCAGTCTGTTTTCTGTTTTTCTAATCAGAGTTGTCCGTGTTTTGTTCACGCTGTGTCAGTTTTGTTTATCCCCAACTAGAGTCTTGTTAGAGTCTCTGTTCCTGGTGAGTGTACTACTCCGATGGATCGTCTTTTCTTCTGTGTGAATCATATTCCCCACAGAATTTGTGTCTTTTGCATGCATACATTTGCATCATGAGGTCTCTTAGGGACCAAAATTTGTCTCATTACTGTTATTTAAGCCCATTCTACCGCGTCGAGATGAAGATTTCTAAACTTCACTTCTCCGGCTAGAATGACCTTAAATAGGGGCATCTGTAAGACCCCAATTTTGGCCCTAAGATCCCTCATGGCCCATATCATATCATATCATGGCCTCAAGGATCACTGCATGCCCTAGTTTCCCTCTAGTGGGTGGTTTGCCTTGTGAGTTGATTCCTGATCACCAAGCATGTTTTGCATTTGTATATCTTTGCTTTTCATATGCTTATTAACCAAAAAGTACAAAATATTGTCAGTCTAACCTTGTTGCTTGCAGTTGAAGCAATCATCAGCAATTAGGTCAAAATCAGTCAACAGTCAGTCAAAGCAATGGATGGTGGCCATTCTTGCAGAATTTGGACACCATGATCAATAATCAAGAGTTCATATGACTTGGGACATCATTTGAAATCAAGTTCTCAAGGAATTAGGGTTTGGAATTCATCAGAAGTGGTTCAATCATCCAAAACCCTAGAAAAGTCAAACTTGGTCAACTGTGGATTTAATCAATGATTTGATGGATGGAATTGATTTGAAGGAGTTCATTCATGTCCATACAAGCCTCATACATCATGTCAAACCTCATCATGGAAGAATTTGAAGCAAAATCAGAAATTTCCCAAAATAGAAAGTGGACCTGTAATTTTAACTGCCAAAAATGGAAACTTCTTGATCTCAAACTTACATCATGATACAAGCTCCAAATGAATTTTTGCCCAACATGAAAGTTGAAGATCTTGTTCTCCCATTTTCAAAAAGTCCAAGAACTCTCAAATACCATGTGTGTTTGTCAAGATATGATCAATTCAATTTCAAAAATTTGTGAACTTCAACAAGCCATATCTCATGAACCATAAGGCCAAATTTGGTGGGGTTTTTTCCTACAAACCACATTTCTTCTCCTCTTTCCAAAAATATAAATTTCATCCTCCAAAACCTTGCCAATCAAAATGGCATTTTTGGCCTTGTTCCACTTTATTCATTTCAAGTTTGACCAACCATTGACTTTTTGAATTAAGGCTTTTCACACCATTTGGCCAATTGGGAAATGTTTGGTGTGTTATTTGAGACATGTTTTAAGGCCCAAATCATGCAGATGCTACTTATACCTCCATTTTGGGTAAGTTAGCAAATGATGCATTTTGTTCCTTTTAAGTACAAAACAAGTTTACAATTCATAAGCAAACACAAAAACAGCAAGTATATTGGTCATGTGCAGCCTGTTTTCAAGCCCAAAACCGTGCAGACCATACACCTCCACTTCTATATTTTCCAATTTAGCAAAATGCAAGTTGGTTCATTTTAAGTTAACCAAGTTTAACACTTGATTAAGCCATGCTAAACAGACCTTTATAAGTTCATTTTCTGCCATTTCACAACCCTAGCTAGCAGCCACACACGATCAAAACACTCCCATTCTCTCATCTTGCATTTTTTTGACACTTGGAGAATTTCTGAGCAAAAACACCAAAAACCCTCGAACAACCTTCATTGTTTCTTCATCTGGACCTCATTTGGGAGTGTTTTCGAGCACAAATCTCACCTGTAGCCTTCTTCATGTTCTGTTTTCACTAAGCATACAACAATGGCAGAAGTTGGTTCAAGCTACCTCGTGCATTTTTGAGCTGAAATACCTTTATCATTCATCATTTCAAAGCATGGAAAGCATCTGTTTCGACCTCCAGCAATCAGAAGATCACATTCCAACTCAGCTCTTCAAATCTGGTTGGTATTTCGATATTCTCATTTCTTAAAACCATCGCATGTTTCTTGTAGATCTTCACTCCATGAGCATTTTGAGCTTTGATTCACATAAAATGATTAAGTAATGCATGAAATATTTGGAAATGAATTTTGGTGTTCAATGTTAACTTTGCTCGATGCATACTGTTCCATGTATTTCAATGCAATTGGCTTGTGGATTTGCGATGCCTGATGTTTGCTGATGCTATTGCCATGTTTAATTTTGATTTCTGGGCGATTTGATTTTTGCTCATGTTTGAATGTTGAAAATGGTTACTGCAGTTTTGAAAACTCTGCCCAGAAATTTCATGCTTGTGTTGGTTTGTTGTTCATGTTGTGGTTGCACGAAGGACATGTTGTTTGCCATGCTGTGTGATTGATTCTATTTGAAACTTATGTTTGATGATGAACATTGTTGATGAACACATGCTGTCGTGATTGCAAAAACCCTTGTATTTTTTCAGAAATCCAGTTCATGTATGCATGTTTGGTTGCTGTTGTTGTTTGTGTATTACATAACCTTTCCACTACCATGTTGTCTGCCATGTTGTTTGAATTTGTTGTCGCATGATGAGGATGAATATGCCTGCTGTTCATGAAGTCTAATGAATTTGCCCAGAATTTTGCTTGTTAGTGTTTGGTTTACTGCTGGTTGGATGCTGTGTGAATATCACTATCAATGCCATGCTGCTTGTGTGATGGTGTTTGAACTTTGTTTTGATGTTGGTGATAACACGATGCTGCTGCATTTCAAAAACCCTAAGTTTTAGAACCCAGTGAATTTCTGAACCCAGGTGATTGGCTGTTGTTGTTGCTTTTCCGAGCTACTGTTCCATTGGCCATCAGCCAATGAGAACATTTCATTGCATTTGCCAAAACTCTGCGTTTTGATTAATGAGGCACTTAATTACCAATTGTGCCACTCGGTCAACTTGGTTGACCATTGATTCATGTTATTTGATCATGCTTGGTTCCATTTGTTACTCATCTTCCACAATTCATTTTTCACTCAATTTAACCCCAAAAATCATGAGATTTTTTTGCATTATGACCTGTTGAATGTCTACTTTTTTATCATGATTTTTAATTAATTTTTGGTTGGTCGAATTTTAATGGTATGAGGTTTCTTAACATGTATGCATATTTGACACCTTTGGCCATTCCTTTTGTGAAATGATGGTGATGCATCCTTTGCCCTTGAAAATTTTTGTGGTTAAACTAGACTCATTCATGCTCATTTCCATGTAGAGTTTGTGCATTTATCATATGTGGTGTGTGAGATATGATTTTTTGAACTAGGGTGTGACAATTTGTGTCACACCAATGTTATACCATTTCATGATTTTTGTTCACATGCTTCCTGGCCTTCAAATAATGTGAAATTTTGCATGAGCCATCTCTTATGTGTCTAGTTGATGTGTGATTTTTTCCTGGATTTAATCATGCCATTTCCTATTTGTTTGAGAATTTTCTTCCCTGCCTAGTCAATGTTGACTTTGTGTGATACATGTTGCCAAATCCTTTGTGAAATTCTCATACCATATTGTATGATCATGAAATTTCATATGTGCATACTAGACATCTTGAGCTTTGCATTGGTGTTGATCCCATACATTTCTCATCTGTTTTCAATTTGTTATGATTTTTTGAAGTTGACCCATGTTTGTTGACCTTCATTGTGCACATTTGAAATTATGTTGACTTCCAGATTTTATTTGACAATCTTCCCATGATCCAATTGAGCTGAAATTTAATATGCATGCTATTATATGGATTGTGATTGAGTATGATTTATTTCATAATTTTTGGAATTGGTTATGACTGCTTTTAAGCTTGGTCTTGCTGTTGACCCTTTGTATGCTTCATTTTGCCATGTTTGACTTCTTTGGTCTATAAAATGACAATGATGCATGATTTGATTGTGAATCCAATTGAGGTAGCTTCTTAAATGTTTGAACATGAATTGGGTTGACTTTTCTTTGCTGTTTTGACCTTTTCTTTCATCTTTGACCCTAGGCTAGTCCTAGTGGTCTTTTGAGCTTACAATTGAGTTAATGTTTCAGGTTAAGCACCAATGCCTCAAAGATCATTCAAATTTGATTGAGTTGGATTATATATATCATGTGCTAACCCTTGTTTTGTAGGTGTGACTCATATAGTTGAGTCTTGTGCTTTGCACATTGGTCCCTCTGTGGTTGACTGTTGTTTATCCATTCCTTTTGCTTTAAACTGTTGAACTGTTTACTAATTGGTTTGACTTTTTCAGGTACTTTAGTTGCTTAAGTTCTTTGAACTTGCTTTGCTTTGCTATTTAGCAATTTGCTTTGAGGTATAATTACTTCTTCTTCATGTAGTCTGGAGACCCGGTCTGTTATTTGACCGGGCAAACTGTCTGAAGTCCTCCTTAAGAGGCAATGCTTGTGTGTGTTTAATTTTGTCCCAAGCAGGAAAAGTCCTTCAAGTAAGGCAATTGGTAGATCAAAGGGATAAGCAACCTATCCCCTACTATTCAGTGAGTCCTCTCCTTGCTCCCATTACATGGTTGTAGCATTGAGATAAAAACCCAAGATCTATCGAGTCAATAATGTGGAGAGAGTTCCTACTTTCTGAACTCCCACACTTTCTAATATGCTCTCTCTGATCAGAGATAGAAGCAATGAGGCACACCCCTCATCTCCTTTTCATCTGCTTCACCTTAGCCTCTCAATGGCAAGGTTAAGAGCGATATTTACCTATTACAGTGGACTTTCATAGTCAAACCCTCTTGTGTGAGCCCCCCCCCTTGTTTGGCTATAGAGTGTGCTGTTTGATATTCATTGATTGATTGATTGCTTCATATGCACCTGTTTGCTTATACGTTGTGCATTTATCATCATCAATTGCCATTAATGCATGATCATCTCATTTGTCTTTGTGATGCTATCATTGTTGCTTGCCCATTGAGGACAATTGTAAGTCCATTGCTTTGGCATTTGCTCCTATGATATGGAAGGATAGAGTGTAAGACCGCATTGGTTACTCATATCTTCTGTTTTATCTGTTTGTATGTGAGGATACAGTTATAAGTCCCTGTAAGTTGGCATCTGTTGTCCTGTGATCATAATTTGATCTGTTTGATTTGTATGTGAGGTTGCAATTATAAGTCCCTGTAAGTTGGCATTGCTTTCCTATGATCACATGTTGCTTTGTTTGTTTGTATGTGAGGATGCAGTTATAAGTCCCTGTAAGTTGGCATTGTATTCTAGGACCATACTGTGGAGGTTAGAGTAAGCCCAGATAGATTGGCATCTGACATCCATGTTTGCTTTTCTTTGTTTATGTGAGGTTGCAATTGTAAGTCCTGTAAGTTGGCATTTGCTTTCCTATGAGCATATGTGGAGTTAACCTAGTCCAGATAGATTGGCAAGTTGACTTCCATATTTCATCTTTGTTTTCTTTTGAGGAGATTAGTGTAAGTCCATTGAGTGGCATCTGATATCCATTTCTGTTTCAGGAGACTGGGTAAAATCCCTCTTTGGTATCCGGTATCCACCTTTTATTCTTTGTCTGAGGAGATTAGTGTAAGCCATTGAGTGGCATCGATATCCTTTTTATTCTAGGAGATTGGTATAAGCCCCCGTGATTGGCATCCGATATCCGCTTTTGTTCTCTTCCTTGTTTGTT
>NW_026113513.1:0-20069 GCF_024323335.1 Lathyrus oleraceus
TAACTTATGTTAATTGTTTAATTATCAGAATAAAAAGATGACATTTTATGTTCTTCAGGATATAAGTATATATTTAATTAATTTTGATGTTCAATACATATCTTTCTAAACTATTAATGTCAAGGTTTGTTAATCATTACATGTTTGATTGATTTATATAATTGAGGATGTACTTAATAGAAATATTTAGCTTACACTATTTAATAGAAATCTATGGTTCATAATCACTTTATGATTGTATAAACAAAATACAAGGGTAAAAAAATACGTACTGCTGAAAATTTTAAATTTTCCTTTTTTTACTATCTTTTATGAGTAATTTCTTTCTTATCTATCAAATGTACAAATCAAGTGATTTCTGATATAGGTGATCTTTTGAAGTTACACATCTCTAACTTTTTTATTTTGTCACTCTATTCATCTGTGTTTCCTCTTATTTTCAATTTTATTCTTGCCTCCCCATGATTATGATCGGGTTTTTTGTATTGTTTTGATGAGATTGAGATGTTTGTTAGGATTATGAGGATCTCACAATAATAAAGGTGATGCTAATGTAACACTGGAAAAATGATTGAGTTGGTTTCCTTTATACCACACGTCTCATTTTCATTTTCTTATAATTATTTTGTTTTCTTTTTTTTCTTTTTCTTTTCTACTTATAATTAGTCTTTTTTAGCATATTTTTTAATTTTGTATAACTTATGTTAATTGTTTAATTATCAGAATATAGAAGATGACATTTTATGTTCTTAGGATATAAGTATATATTTAATTAATTTTGATGTTCAATACATATCTTTCTAAACTATTTAATGTCAAGTTTGTTAATCATTACATGTTTGATTGATTTATATAATTGAGGATGTACTTAATAGAAATATTTAGCTTACACTATTTAATAGAAATCTATGTTCATAATCACTTTATGATTGTATAAACAAAATACAAAGGTAAAAAAATACGTACTGCTGAAAAATTGTTATTTTCCTTTTTTACTATCTTTTATGAGTAATTTTCTTTCTTATCTATCAAATGTACAAATCAAGTGATTTCTGATATAGGTTGATCTTTTGAAGGTTACACATCTCTAACTTTTTTATTTTGTCACTCTATTCATCTGTGTTTCCTCTTATTTTCAATTTTATTCTTGCCTCACCAATGATTATGATCGGGTTTTTGTATTGTTTTGATGAGATTGAGATTTTGTTAGGATTATGAGGATCTCACAATAATAAAGGTGATGCTAATGTAACACTGGAAAATGATTGAGTTGGTTTCCTTTATACCCACGATCTCATTTTCATTTTCTTATAATTATTTTGTTTTCTTTTTTTCTTTTTCATTTTCTACTTAAATTAGTCTTTTAGCATATTTTTTAATTTGTATAACTTATGTTAATTGTTTAATTATCAAGAAAAGATGACATTTTATGTTCTTTAGGATATAAGTATATATTTAATTAATTTTGATGTTCAATACATATCTTTCTAAACTATTTAATGTCAAGGTTTCTAACTCATTACATGTTTGATTGATTTATATAATTGAGGATGTACTTAATAGAAATATTTAGCTTACATTATTTAATAGAAATCTCTGGTTCATAATCACTTTATGATTGTATAAACAAAATACAAAGGGTAAAAAATACGTACTGCTGAAAATTGTCATATTTTCCTTTTTTTTCTATCTTTTATGAGTAATTTTCTTTCTTATCTATCAATGTACAAATCAAGTGATTTCTGATATAGGTAGATCTTTTGAAGGTTACACATCTCTAACTTTTTATTTTGTCACTCTATTCATCTGTTTTTCCTCTTATTTTCAGTTTTATTCTTGCCTCACCAATGATTATGATCGGGTTTTTTGTATTGTTTTGATGAGATTGAGATGTTTGTTAGGAGTATGAGGATCTCACAATAATAAAGGTGATGCTAATGTAACACTAGAAAAATTATTGAGTTGGTTTCCTTTATGGCATACGGTCTCATTTTCATTTTCTTGTAATTATTCTTTTTTTTTTTTTTCTTTTGCATTTTCTTGTAATTATTCTTTTTCTTTTTTTCTTTTTCATTTTCTACTTATAATTAGTATTTTAGCATATTTTTTAATCTATGTAACTTATGTTAATTGTTTAATTATCAGAATAAAAAAGATGACTTTTTATGTTCTTCAGGATATAAGTATATATTTAATTAATTTTGATGTTCAATACATATCTTTCTAAACTAGTTAATGTCAAGGTTTGTTACTCATTACATGTTTGATTGATTTTTGTAATTGAGGATGTACTTAATAGAAATATTTAGCTTACATTTTAATAGAAATCTCTGGTTCATAATCACTTTATGAGGTATAAACAAAATACAAAGGGTAAAAAAATACGTACTGCTGAAAAATTGTCATATTTTCCTTTTTTTTCTATCTTTTATGAGTAATTTTCTTTCTTATCTATCAATGTACAGATCAAGTGATTTCTAATATAGGTTGATCTTTTGAAGGTTACACATCTCTAACTTTTTTATTTTGTCACTCTATTCATCTGTGTTTCCTCTTATTTTCAATTTTATTCTTACGTCACCAAGATTATGATAGGGTTTTTCGTATTGTTTTGATGAGATTGAGATGTTTGTTAGGATTATGAGGATCTCACAATAATAAAGGTGATTCCAATGTAAAACTGGATAAATGATAGTTGGTTTCCTTTATAGCATACATCTCATTTTTTCATTTTCTTGTAATTATTTTTTTTTCTTTTTTTCTTTTGCATTTTCTTGTAATTAGCTTTTTCTTTTTTCTTTTTCATTTTCTACTTATAATTAGTATTTTTCATATTTTTTAATTTATGTAACTTATGTTAATTGTTTAATTATCAGAATAAAAAAGATGACATTTTATGTTCTTAAGATATAAGTATATATTTAATTAATTTTGATGTTCAATACATATCTTTCTAAACTATTTAATGTCAAGGTTTGTTAATCATTACATGTTTGATTGATTTTATAATTGAGGATGTACTTGATAGAAATATTTAGCTTACACTATTTAATAGAAATCTATGGTTCATAATCACTTTATGACTGTATAAACAAAATACAAAGGGTAAAAAATACGTACTGCTGAAAAATTGTCATATTTACCTTTTTTTCTATCTTTTATGAGTAATTTTCTTTCTTATCTATCAAATGTACAAATCAAGTGATTTCTGATATAGGTTGATCTTTTGAAGGTTACACATCTCTAACTTTTTTATTTTGTCACTCTATTCATCTGTGTTTCCTCTATTTTCAATTTATTCTTACGTCACCAATGATTATGATAGGTTTTTCGTATTGTTTTGATGAGATTGAGATGTTTGTTAGGATTATGAGGATCTCACAATAATAAGGTGATGCCAATGTAAAACTGGATAAATGATAAAGTTGGTTTCTTTATAGCAACAGTCTCATTTTCATTTTCTTGAATTATTCTTTTTTTTTTTTTTTTTTGCATTTTCTTGTAATTATTCTTTTTCTTTTTTTCTTTTTCATTTTCTACTTATAATTAGTATTTTAGCATATTTTTAATTTATGTAACTTATGTTAATTGTTTAATTCAGAATAAAAAAGATGACATTTTATGTTCTTTAGATATAAGTATATATTTAATTAATTTTGATGTTCAATACATATCTTTCTAAACTATTTAATGTCAAGGTTTGTTAATCATTACATGTTTGATTGATTTATATAATTGAGGATGTACTTGATAGAAATATTTAGCTTACACTATTTAATAGAAATCTATGGTTCATAATCACTTTATGACTGTATAAACAAAATACAAAGGGTAAAAAAATACGTACTGCTGAAAAATTGTCATATTTACCTTTTTTTACTATCTTTTATGAGTAATTTTCTTTCTTATCTATCAAATGTACAAATCAAGTGATTTCTGATATAGGTTGATCTTTTGAAGGTTACACATCTCTAACTTTTTTATTTTGTCACTCTATTCATCTGTGTTTCCTCTTATTTTCAATTTTATTCTTACGTCACCAATGATTATGATAGGGTTTTTCGTATTGTTTTGATGAGATTGAGATGTTTGTTAGGATTATGAGGATCTCACAATAATAAAGGTGATGCCAATGTAAAACTGGATAAATGATAAAGTTGGTTTCCTTTATAGCATACAGTCTCATTTTCATTTTCTTGTAATTATTCTTTTTTCTTTTTTTCTTTTGCATTTTCTTGTAATTATTCTTTTTCTTTTTTTCTTTTTCATTTTCTTCTTATAATTAGTATTTTAGCATATTTTTTAATTTATGTAACTTATGTTAATTGTTTAATTATAAATAAAAATGACATTTTATGTTCTTCAGGATATAAGTATATATTTATTAATTTTGATGTTCAATACATATCTTTCTAAACTATTTAATGTCAAGGTTTGTTAATCATTACATGTTTGATTGATTTATATAATTGAGGATGTACTTGATAGAAATATTTAGCTTACACTATTTAATAGAAATCTATGGTTCATAATCACTTTATGATTGTATAAACAAAATACAAAGGGTAAAAAAATACGTACTGCTGAAAAATGGTAATTTTCCTTTTTTTACTATCTTTTATGAGTATTTTCTTTCTTATCTATCAAATGTACAAATCAAGTGATTTCTGATATAGGTTGATCTTTTGAAGGTTACACATCTCTAACTTTTTTATTTTGTCACTCTATTCATCTGTGTTTCCTCTTATTTTCAATTTTATTCTGACGTCACCAATGATTATGATAGGGTTTTTCGTATTGTTTTGATGAGATTGAGATGTTTGTTAGGATTATGAGGATCTCACAATAATAAAGGTGATGCCAATGTAACACTGGATAAATGATAAAGTTGGTTTCCTTTATAGCATACAGTCTCATTTTCATTTCTTCTTGTAATTCTTTTTTTTCTTTTTTCTTTTGCATTTTCTTGTAATTATTCTTTTTCTTTTTTTCTTTTTCATTTTCTTCTTATAATTAGTATTTTAGCATATTTTTTAATTATGTAACTTATGTTAATTGTTTATTTATCAGAATAAAAAAGATGACATTTTATGTTCTTCAGGATATAAGTATATATTTAATTAATTTTGATGTTCAATACATATCTTTCTAAACTATTTAATGTCAAGGTTTGTTAATCATTACATGTTTGATTGATTTATATAATTGAGGATGTACTTGATAGAATATTTAGCTTACACTATTTAATAGAAATCTATGGTTCATAATCACTTTATGATTGTATAAACAAAATACAAAGGGTAAAAAATACGTACTACTGAAAAATTGTTAAATTTTCCTTTATTTACTATCTTTTATGAGTAATTTTCTTTCTTATCTATCAAATGTACAAATCAAGTGATTTCTGATATAGGTTGATCTTTTGAAGGTTACACATCTCTAACTTTTTTATTTTGTCACTCTATTCATCTGTGTTTCCTCTTATTTTCAATTTTATTCTGACGTCACCAATGATTATGATAGGGTTTTTCGTATTGTTTTGATGAGATTGAGATGTTTGTTAGGATTATGAGGATCTCACAATAATAAAGGTGATGCCAATGTAACACTGGATAAATGATAAAGTTGGTTTCCTTTATAGCATACAGTCTCATTTTCATTTTCTTGTAATTATTCTTTTTTCTTTTTTTCTTTTGCATTTTCTTGTAATTATTCTTTTTCTTTTTTTCTTTTTCATTTTCTTCTTATAATTAGTATTTTAGCATATTTTTTAATTATGTAACTTATGTTAATTGTTTATTTATCAAAAAAAAAGATGACATTTTATGTTCTTCAGGATATAAGTATATATTTAATTAATTTTGATGTTCAATACATATCTTTCTATACTATTTATGTCAAGGTTTGTTATCATTACATGTTTGATTGATTTATATAATTGAGGATGTACTTGATAGAAATATTTAGCTTACACTATTAATAGAAATCTATGGTTCATAATCACTTTATGATTGTATAAACAAAATACAAAGGTAAAAAATACGTACTGCTGAAAAATTGTCAATTTTCCTTTTTTTACTATCTTTTATGAGTAATTTTCTTTCTTATCTATCAAATGTACAAATCAAGTGATTTCTGATATAGGTTGATCTTTTGAAGGTTACACATCTCTAACTTTTTTATTTTGTCACTCTATTCATCTGTGTTTCCTCTTATTTTCAATTTTATTCTGACGTCACCAATGATTATGATAGGGTTTTTCGTATTGTTTTGATGAGATTGAGATGTTTGTTAGGATTATGAGGATCTCACAATAATAAAGTGATGCCAATGTAACACTGGATAAATGATAAAGTTGGTTTCCTTTATAGCATACAGTCTCATTTTCATTTTCTTGTAATTATTTTTTCTTTTTTTTTTTTTTTTTTTTTTTTTCTTTTGCATTTTCTTGTAATTATTCTTTTTTCTTTTTTTCTTTTCATTTTCTCTTATAATTATATTTTAGCATATTTTTTAATTTATGTAACTTATGTTAATGGTTTATTATCAAATAAAAAAGATGACATTTTATGTTCTTCAGGATATAAGTATATATTTAATTATTAATTTGATGTTCAATACATATCTTTCTAAACTATTTAATGTCAAGTTTGTTAATCATTACATGTTTGATTGATTTATATAATTGAGGATGTACTTATAGAAATATTTAGCTTACACTATTTAATAGAATCTATGGTTCATAATCACTTTATGATGATTGTATACAAAATACAAAGGGTAAAAAAATACGTACTGCTGAAAAATTGTTAAATTTTCCTTTTTTTACTATCTTTTATGAGTAATTTTCTTTCTTATCTATCAAATGTACAAATCAAGTGATTTCTGATATAGGTTGATCTTTTGAAGGTTACACATCTCTAACTTTTTTATTTTGTCACTCTATTCATCTGTGTTTCCTCTTATTTTCAATTTTATTCTTGCCTCCCCAATGATTATGATCGGGTTTTTGTATTGTTTGATGAGATTGAGTTGTTTGTTAGGATTATGAGGATCTCACAATAATAAAGGTGATGCTAATGTAACACTGGAAAACGATTGAGTTGGTTTCCTTTATACCACACGATCTCATTTTCATTTTCTTATAATTATTTTGTTTTCTTTTTTCTTTTTCATTTTTTTCTACTTATAATTAGTCTTTTAGCATATTTTTTAATTTGTATAACTTATGTTAATTGTTAATTATCAGAATATAGAAGATGACATTTTATGTTCTTTAGGATATAAGTATATATTTAATTAATTTTGATGTTCAATACATATCTTTCTAAACTATTTAATGTCAAGGTTTGTTACTCATTACATGTTTGATTGATTTTTGTAATTGAGGATGTACTTAATAGAAATATTTAGCTTACATTTAATAGAAATCTCTGGTTCATAATCACTTTATGACTGTATAAACAAAATACGAAGGGTAAAAAATACGTACTGCTGAAAAATTGTCATTTTTTTTTTTTTTTTTCTATCTTTTATGAGTAATTTTCTTTCTTATCTATCAAATGTACAAATCAAGTGATTTCTGATATAGGTAGATCTTTTGAAGGTTACACATCTCTAACTTTTTTATTTTGTCACTCTATTCATCTGTGTTTCCTCTTATTTTCAGTTTTATTCTTGCCTCACCAATGATTATGATCGGGTTTTTGTATTGTTTTGATGAGATTGAGATGTTTGTTAGGAGTATGAGGATCTCACAATAATAAAGGTGATGCTAATGTAACACTAGAAAATTATTGAGTTGGTTTCCTTTATGGCATACGGTCTCATTTTCATTTCTTGTAATTATTCTTTTTTCTTTTTTTTTTTTTCTTTTGCATTTTCTTGTAATTATTCTTTTTTTTTTTTCTTTTTCATTTTCTACTTATAATTAGTATTTTAGCATATTTTTTAATTTGTATAACTTATGTTAATTGTTTAATTATCAGAATATAAACGATGACATTTTATGTTCTTCAGGATATAAGTATATATTTAATTAATTTTGATGTTCAACACATATCTTTCTAAACTATTTAATGTCAAGGTTTGTTAATCATTACATGTTTGATTGATTTATAATTGAGGATGTACTTATAGAAATATTTAGCTTACACTATTTAATAGAAATCTATGGTTCATAATCACTTTATGATTGTATAAACAAAATACAAAGGGTAAAAAAATACGTACTGCTGAAAAATTGTTAATTTCCTTTTTTTTTTTTACTATCTTTTATGAGTAATTTTCTTTCTTATCTATCAAATGTACAGTTTATGTGATTTCTGATATAGGTTGATCTTTTGAAGGTTACACATCTCTAACTTTTTTATTTTGTCACTCTATTCATCTGTGTTTCCTCTTATTTTCAATTTTATTCTTGCCTCCCCAATGATTATGATCGGGTTTTTTGTATTGTTTTGATGAGATTGAGTTGTTTGTTAGGATTATGAGGATCTCACAATAATAAAGGTGATGCTAATGTAACACTGGAAAATGATTGAGTTGGTTTCCTTTATCCACACGTTCTCATTTTCATTTTCTTATAATTATTCTGTTTTCTTTTTTTCTTTTCATTTCTACTTATAATTAGTATTTTAGCATATTTTTTAATCTGTATAACTTATGTTAATTGTTTAATTATCAGAATATAGAAGATGACATTGTATGTTCTTTAGGATATAAGTATATATTTAATTAATTTTGATGTTCAATACATATCTTTCTAAACTATTTAATGTCAAGTTTGTTAATCATTACATGTTTGATTGATTTATATAATTGAGGATGTACTTAATAGAAATATTTAGCTTACACTATTTAATAGAAATCTCTGGTTCATGATCACTTTATGATTGTATAAACAAAATACAAAGGGTAAAAAATACGTACACTGAAAAATGTCATATTTTCCTTTTTTTTTTTTTTTTTTTTTTTTTCTTTCTTTTATGAGTCATTTTCTTTCTTATCTATCAAATGTACAGATCAAGTGATTTCTGATATAGGTTGATCTTTTGAAGGTTACACATCTCTAACTTGTTTTATTTTGTCACTCTATTCATCTGTGTTTCCTCTTATTTTCAATTTTATTCTTGCCTCACCCAGTGATTATGATCGGGTTTTTTGTATTGTTTTGATGAGATTGAGATGTTTTGTTAGGATTATGAGGATCTCACAATAATAGGTGATGCTAATGTAACACTGGAAAAATGATTGAGTTGGTTTCCTTTATACCACACGATCTCATTTTCATTTTCTTATAATTATCTTTTTCCTCTTTCATTTTTTCTATTTATTTCATCATTTTCCATTTTCTTTTCTTGTTAATTCATCTTTTTTTCTTTTTTTTTCTTTTCCGTTTATTTTTTTCTTTTCTTTGAATGAGCGAGCCCTGTATTGATTTATTTGGGCATTTTCTACTATAATTAGTATTTTAGCATATTTTTTAATCTGTATAACTTATGTTAATTGTTTAATTATCAGAATATAGAATGACATTGTATGTTCTTTAGGATATAAGTATATATTTAATTAATTTTGATGTTCAATACATATCTTTCTAAACTATTTAATGTCAAGGTTTGTTAATCATTACATGTTTGATTGATTTATATAATTGAGGATGTACTTAATAGAAATATTTAGCTTACATTATTTAATAGAAATCTCTGGTTCATAATCACTTTATGATTGTATAAACAAAATACAAAGGGTAAAAATACGTACTGCTGAAAAATTGTCATATTTTCCTTTTTTTTCTATCTTTTATGAGTAATTTTCTTTCTTATCTATCAAATGTACAGATCAAGTGATTTCTGATATAGGTTGATCTTTTGAAGGTTACACATCTCTAACTTTTTATTTTGTCACTCTATTCATCTGTTTTCCTCTTATTTTCAATTTTATTCTTGCCTCACCAATGATTATGATCGGGTTTTTTGTATTGTTTTGATGAGATTGAGATGTTTGTTAGGATTATGAGGATCTCACATAAAATAAAGGTATGCTAATGTAACACTAAAAATGATTGAGTTGGTTTCCTTTATACCACACGATCTCATTTTCATTTTCTTATAATTATTCTGTTTTTTCTTTTTTTCTTTTCATTTTCTACTTATATTAGTATTTTAGCATATTTTTTAATCTGTATAACTTATGTTAATTGTTTAATTATCAGAATATAGAAGATGACATTGTATGTTCTTTTAGGATATAAGTATATATTTATTTAATTTTGATGTTCAATACATATCTTTCTAAACTAATTTAATGTCAAGGTTTGTTAATCATTACATGTTCGATTGATTTTATAATTAGGATGTACTTAATAGAAATATTTAGCTTACACTATTTAATAGAAATCTCTTGTTCATGATCACTTTATGATTGTATAAACAAAATACAAAGGGTAAAAAAATACGTACACTTGAAAATTGTCATATTTTCCTTTTTTTTATATTATTTTCTTTCTTTTATGAGTCATTTTCTTTCTTATCTATCAAATGTACAGATCAAGTGATTTCTGATATAGGTTGATCTTTTGAAGGTTACACATCTCTAACTTTTTATTTTGTCACTCTATTCATCTGTGTTTCCTCTTATTTTTCATTCCCTATTTCCCCTGCTCATTTCCTAAGCTCTTTCTCCCTCAATTTTATTCTTGCCTCACCAATGATTATGATCGGTTTTTTGTATTGTTTTGATGAGATTGAGATGTTTTTTAGGATTATGAGGATCTCACAATAATAAAGGTGATGCTAATGTAACACTGGAAAATGATTGAGTTGGTTTCCTTTATACCACACGATCTCATTTTCATTTTCTTATAATTATTCTGTTTTCTTTTTTTTTTTTCTTTTCATTTTCTACTTATAATAGTATTTTAGCATATTTTTTAATCTGTAAACTTATGTAATTGTTTAATTATCAGAATAAGAGAATGACATTGTATGTTCTTTAGGATATAAGTATATATTTAATTAATTTTGATGTTCAATACATATCTTTCTAAACTATTTAATGTTAAGGTTTGTTAATCATTACATGTTTGATTGATTTATATAATTGAGGATGTACTTAATAGAAATATTTAGCTTACACTATTTAATAGAACTCTTGTTCATAATCTCTTTATGATTGTATCAACAAAATAAAAGGGTAAAAAATACGTACTGCTGAAAAATTGTCATATTTTTCCTTTTTTTTCTATCTTTTATGAGTAATTTTCTTTCTTATCTATCAAATGTACAGATCAAGTGATTTCTGATATAGGTTGATCTTTTGAAGGTTACACATCTCTAACTTTTTTATTTTGTCACTCTATTCATCTGTTTTTCCTCTTATTTTCATTTTTATTCTTGCCTCACCAATGATTATGATTAGGGTTTTTTGTATTGTTTTGATGAATTGAGATGTTTGTTAGGATTATGAGGATCTCACATAATAAAGGTGAGGCTATGATGAATAACTGGAAAAATGATTGAGTTGGTTCCTTTTCTTTATACCACACGATCTTCTCATTTTCATTTTCTTATAATTTCTTCTTTTTTTTCTTTTTTCTTTTTTCATTTTCTACTTATATTAATATTGTTTTTTAGCATATATTTTTAATCTGTATACTTATGTTAATTGTTTTATTATCAGAATAATAGAAGATGACATTGTATGTTCTTTAGGATATAAGTATATATTTAATTAATTTTGATGTTCAATACATATCTTTCTAAACTATTTAATGTCAAGGTTGTTAATCATTACATGTTCGATTGATTTATATAAGTGAGGATGTACTTATAGAAATATTTAGCTTACACTATTTAATAGAAATCTCTTGTTCATGATCACTTTATGATTGTATAAACAAAATACAAAGGTAAAAAATACGTACACTTGATAAATTGTCATATTTTCCTTTTTTTTTTTTCTTTTATGAGTCATTTTCTTTCTTATCTATCAAATGTACAGATCAAGTGATTTCTGATATAGGTTGATCTTTTGAAGGTTACACATCTCTAACTTGTTTTATTTTGTCACTCTATTCATCTGTGTTTCCTCTTATTTTCAATTTTATTTCTTGCCTCACCAATGATTATGATCGTGGTTTTTTGTATTGTTTTGATGACATTGATGTTTGTTAGGATTATGAGGATCTCACAATAATAAGGTGATGCTAATGTAACACTGGAAAAATGATTGAGTTGGTTTCCTTTATACCACACGATCTCATTTTTCATTTTCTTATAATTATTCTGTTTTCTTTTTTTTCTTTTTTCATTTTCTACTTATAATTAGTATTTTAGCATATTTTTTAATCTGTATAACTTATGTTAATTGTTTAATTATCAGAATATAGAAGATGACATTGTATGTTCTTTAGGATATAAGTATAATTTTAATTAATTTTGATGTTCACATATCTTTCTAAACTATTTAATGTCAAGGTTTGTTAATCATTACATGTTATTGATTTATATAAGTGAGGATGTACTTAATAGAAATATTTAGCTTACACTATTTATAGAAATCTCTTGTTCATGATCACTTTATGATTGTATAAACAAAATACAAAGGGTAAAAAAATACGTACACTGATAAATTGTCATATTTTCCTTTTTTTTTTTTCTTTTATGAGTCATTTTCTTCTTATCTATCAAATGTACAGATCAAGTGATTTCTGATATAGGTTGATCTTTTGAAGGTTACACATCTCTAACTTTGTTTATTTGTCACTCTATTCATCTGTGTTTCCTCTTATTTTCAATTTTATTCTTGCCTCACCAATGATTATGATCGGTTTTTTGTATTGTTTTGATGAGATTGAGATGTTTGTTAGGATTATGAGGATCTCACAATAATAAAGTGATGCTAATGTAACACTGGAAAATGATTGAGTTGGTTTCCTTTATACCACACGATCTCATTTTCATTTTCTTATAATTATTCTGTTTTCTTTTTTTTCTTTTTCATTTTCTACTTATAATTAGTATTTTAGCATATTTTTAAATCTGTATATAAACTTATGTTATTATTAATATGTTATTATCAGAATATAGAAGATGACATTGTATGTTCTTTAGGATATAAGTATATATTTAATTAATTTTGATGTTCAATACATATCTTTCTAAACTATTTAATGTCAAGGTTTGTTAATCATTACATGTTGATTGATTGATATAATTGAGGATGTACTTAATAGAAATATTAGCTTACATATTTAATAGAAATCTCTGGTTCATAATCACTTTATGATTGTATAACAAAATACAAAGGGTAAAAAATACGTACTGCTGAAAAATTGTCATATTTTCCTTTTTTTTCTATCTTTTATGAGCTTTTCTTTCTTATCTATCAAATGTACAGATCAAGTGATTTCTGATATAGGTTGATCTTTTGAAGGTTACACATCTCTAACTTTTTTATTTTGTCACTCTATTCATCTGTGTTTCCTCTTATTTTCATTTTATTCTTGCCTCACCAATGATTATGATCGGGTTTTTTGTATTGTTTTGATGAGATTGAGATGTTTGTTAGGATTATGAGATCTCACAATAATAAGGTGATGCTAATGTAACACTGGAAAAATGATTGAGTTGGTTTTGTGTTTGCAGTTGGTTCTCTCTTGTTATTTTCCCTTTATACCACACGTCTCATTTTCATTTCTTATAATTATTCTGTTTTCTTTTTTTCTTTTTCATTTTCTACTTATAATTAGTATTTTAGCATATTTTTTAATCTTTATCAACTTATGTTATTGTTTAATTATTCAGAATAAGAAGATGACATTGTATGTTCTTTAGGATATAAGTATATATTTATTTAATTTTGATGTTCAATACATATCTTTCTAACTATTTAATGTCAAGGTTTGTTAATCATTACATGTTCGATTGATTTATATAAGTGAGGATGTACTTAATGAAATATTTAGCTTACCTATTTATAGAAATCTCTTGTTCATATCACTTTATGATTGTATAAACAAAATACAAAGGGTAAAAAAATACGTACACTTGATAAATTGTCATATTTTCCTTTTTTTTCTTTCTTTTATGAGTAATTTTCTTTCTTATCTATCAAATGTACAGATCAAGTGATTTCTGATATAGGTTGATCTTTGAAGGTTACACATCTCTAACTTGTTTTATTTTGTCACTCTATTCATCTGTGTTTCCTCTTATTTTCAATTTTATTCTTGCCTCACCAATGATTATGATCGGGTTTTTTGTATTGTTTTGATGAGATTGAGATGTTTGTTAGGATTATGAGGATCTCACAATAATAAAGGTGATGCTAATGTAACACTGGAAAAATGATTGAGTTGGTTTCCTTTATACCACATGATCTCATTTTCATTTTCTTATAATTATTCTTGTTTTTCTTTTTTCTTTTTCATTTTCTACTTATAATTAGTATTTTAGCATATTTTTAATCTGTATAACTTATGTTAATTGTTTAATTATCAGAATATAGAAGATGACATTGTATGTTCTTTAGGATAAAAGTATATATTTAATTAATTTTGATGTTCAATACATATCTTTCTAAACTATTTAATGTCAAGTTTGTTAATCATTACATGTTCGATTGATTTATATAATGAGATGTACTTAATAGAAATATTTAGCTTACACTATTTAATAGAAATCTCTTGTTCATGATCACTTTATGATTGTATAAACAAAATACAAAGGTAAAAAATACGTACACTTGATAAATTGTCATATTTTCCTTTTTTTTCTATCTTTTATGAGTAATTTTCTTTCTTATCTATCAAATGTACAGATCAAGTGATTTCTGATATAGGTTGATCTTTTGAAGGTTACACATCTCTAACTTTTTTATTTTGTCACTCTATTCATCTGTTTTTCCCCTTATTTTCAATTTTATTCTTGCCTCACCAATGATTATGATCGGGTTTTTTGTATTGTTTTGATGAGATTGAATGTTTGTTAGGATTATGAGGATCTCACAATAATAAGGTGATGCTAATGTAACACTGGAAAAATGATTGAGTTGGTTTCCTTTATACCACACAAAACGAAAAAATATCTCTGGCTATTTTTATGATGATTTTGCAAAAAGTGCCCGTGTGATTTTCTGTTTTTGGCTAGGGTTTTATGTGACATGTCCTTTGTACTGCCACCTTGCTCGAATCTTACTATAGTTAAATGATCATTACACATTATGATCTCATTTTCATTTTCTTATAATTATTCTTTTTTCTTTTTTTTCTTTTTCTTTTCTTTACTTATAATTAGTATTTTAGCATATTTTTTTATCTGTATAACTTATGTTAATTGTTTAATTATCAGAATATAGAAGATGACATTGTATGTTCTTTGGATATAAGTATATAGTTAATTAATTTTGATGTTCAATACATATCTTTCTAAACTATTTAATGTCAAGGTTTGTTAATCATTACATGTTCGATTGATTTATATAAGTGAGGATGTACTTAAAGAAATATTTAGCTTACACTATTTAATAGAAATCTCTTGTTCATGATCACTTTATGATTGTATAAACAAAATACAAAGTGTAAAAAATACGTACACTTGATAAATTGTCATATTTTCCTTTTTTTTCTATCTTTTATGAGTCATTTTCTTTCTAATCTATCAAATGTACAGATCAAGTGATTTCTGATATAGGTTGATCCTTTGAAGGTTACACATCTCTAACTTGTTTTATTTTGTCACTCTATTCATCTGTTTTCCTCTTATTTTCAATTTTATTCTTGCCTCACCAATGATTATGATCGGGTTTTTTGTATTGTTTTGATGAGATTGAGATGTTTGTTAGGATTATGAGGATCTCACAATAATAAAGGTGATGCTAATGTAACACTGGAAAAATGATTTGGGAGTTGTTTCCTTTATACCCACGATCTCATTTTCATTTTCTTATAATTATTCTGTTTTTCTTGTTTTTCTTTTTTCATTTTCTACTTATAATTAGTATTGGGGTTAGCATATTTTTTAATCTTATAACTTATGTTAATTGTTTAATTATCAGAATATAGAAGATGACATTGTATGTTCTTTGGATATAAGTATATATTTAATTAATTTTGATGTTCAATACATATCTTTCTAAACTATTTAATGTCAAGGTTTGTTAATCATTACATGTTCGATTGATTTATATAGTGAGATGTACTTAATAAAATATTTAGCTTACATTATTTAATAGAAATCTCTTGTTCATGATCACTTTATGATTGTATAAACAAAATACAAAGGGTAAAAAATACGTACACTTGAAAAAATTGTCATTTTTTTTTTTTTTTTCTTTCTATGAGTATTTTCTTTCTTTCTATCAAATGTACAGATCAAGTGATTTCTGATATAGGTTGATCTTTTGAAGGTTACACATCTCTAACTTGTTTATTTTGTCACTCTATTCATCTGTGTTTCCTCTTATTTTCAATTTTATTCTTGCCTCACCAATGATTATGATCGGGTTTTTTGTATTGTTTTGATGATTTGAGATGTTGTTAGGATTATGAGGATCTCACAATAATAAGGTGATGCTAATGTAACACTGGAAAATGATTGAGTTGGTTTCCTTTATACCACACGATCTCATTTTCATTTTCTTATAATTATTCTTTTTCTTTTTTTCTTTTTCATTTTCTACTTATAATTAGTATTTTAGCATATTTTTTAATCTGTATAACTTATGTTAATTGTTTAATTATCAGAATATAAAGATGACATTGTATGTTCTTTAGGATATAAGTATATATTTTTAATTAATTTTGATGTTCAAACATATCTTTCTAAACTATTTAATGTCAAGGTTTGTTAATCATTACATGTTCGATTGATTTATATAAGTGAGGATGTACTTAATAGAAATATTTAGCTTACACTATTTATAGAAATCTCTTGTTCATGATCACTTTATGATTGTATAAACAAATACAAAGTAAAAAAATACGTACACTTGATAAATTGTCATATTTTCCTTTTTTTTCTTTCTTTTATGAGTCGTCATTTTCTTTCTTATCTATCAATGTACAAGATCAAGTGATTTCTGATATAGGTTGATCTTTTGAAGGTTACACATCTCTAACTTGTTTATTTTGTCACTCTATTCATCTGTGTTTCCTCTTATTTTCAATTTTATTCTTGCCTCACCAATGATTATCGGGTTTTTTGTATTGTTTTGATGATTGAGATGTTTGTTAGGATTATGAGGATCTCACAATAATAAAGGTGATGCTAATGTAACCCTGGAAAAATGATTGAGTTGGTTTCCTTTATACCACATGATCTCATTTTCATTTTCTTATAATTATTCTTTTTTCTTTTTTCTTTTTCATTTTCTACTTATAATTAGTATTTTAGCATATTTTTTAATCTGTATAACTTATGTTAATTGTTTAATTATCAGAATATAGAAGATAACATTGTATGTTCTTTGGGACATAAGTATATATTTAATTTATTTTGATGTTCAATACATATCTTTCTAAACTATTTAATGTCAAGGTTTGTTAATCATTACAAGTTTGATTGATTTATATAAGTGAGGATGTACTTAATAGAAATATTAGCTTACACTATTTAATAGAAATCTCTTGTTCATGATCACTTTATGATTGTATAAACAAAATACAAAGGTAAAAAAATACGTACACTTGATAAATTCATATTTTCCTTTTTTTTTTTCTTTCTTTTTCTGAGTCTTTTCTTTCTTATCTATCAAATGTACAGATCAAGTGATTTCTGATATAGGTTGATCTTTGAAGGTTACACATCTCTAACTTGTTTATTTTGTCACTCTATTCATCTGTGTTTCCTCTTATTTTCAATTTTATTCTTGCCTCACCATGATTATGATCGGTTTTTTGTATTGTTTTGATGGAGATTGAGATGTTTGTTAGGATTATGAGGATCTCACAATAATAAGGTGATGCTAATGTAACCCTGGAAAAATGATTGAGTTGGTTTCCTTTATACCACACGATCTCATTTTCATTTTCTTATAATTATTCTGTTTTCTTTTTTCTTTTTCATTTTCTACTTATAATAGTATTTTAGCATATTTTTAATCTGTATACTTATGTTAATTGTTTTAATTATCAGAATATAGAAGATGACATTGTATGTTCTTTAGGATATAAGTATATATTTAATTATTTTGATGTTCATACATATCTTTCTAAACTATTTAATGTCAAGGTTTGTTATCATTACATGTTTCGATTGATTTATATAATGGAGGATGTACTTAATAGAAATATTTAGCTTACACTATTTAATAGAAATCTCTTGTTCATAATCACTTTAGGATTGTATAAACAAAAATACAAAGGGTAAAAAATACGTACACTTGATAAATTTTCATATTTTCCTTTTTTTTCTTTCTTTTATGAGTAATTTTCTTTCTTATCTATCAAATGTACAGATCAAGTGATTTCTGATATAGTTGATCTTTTGAAGGTTACACATCTCTAACTTTTTTTATTTTGTCAGCTCTATTCTGTGTTTCCTCTTATTTTCAATTTTATTCTTGCCTCACACAATGATTAATCGGGTTTTTTGTATTGTTTTTTGATGAGATTGAGATGTTTGTAGGATTATGAGGATCTCACAATAATAAAGGTGATGCTAATGTAACACTGGAAAATGATTGAGTGTTTGGTTTCCTTTATACCACAATGATTCATTTTCATTTTTCTTATAATTATTCTTTTTTTTTTTTTCTTTTTCAGTTTTCATTTTTTACTTATAATTAGTATTTTAGCATATTTTTTTCATCTGTATCTTATGTAATTGTTTAATTATCAGAATATAGAAGATGACATTGTATGTTCTTTAGGATATAAGTATATATTTAATTAATTTTGATGTTCAATAATATCTTTCTAACTATTTAATGTTCAAGTTTGTAATCATTACATTTTCGATTGATTTATATAAGGAGGATGTACTTAATAGAAATATTTAGCTTACACTATTTAATAGAAATCTCTTGTTCATGGATCACTTTATGATTGTATAAACAAATACAAAGGGTAAAAAAACGTACACTGTGATAAATTGTCATATTTTCCTTTTTTTTTTTCTATCTTTTATGAGTCATTTTCTTTCTAATCTTCCAATGTACAGATCAAGTGATTTCTGATATAGGTTTATCTTTTGAAGGTTACACATCTCTAACTTGTTTTATTTTGTCACTCTATTCTATTCTCTGTTTCCTCTTATTTTCAATTTATTCTTGCCTCACCAATGATTATGATCGGTTTTTGTATTGTTTTGATGAGATTGAGATGTTTTAAGGATTATGAGATCTCACAATAATAAAGGTGATGCTAATGTAACCTGGAAAATGATTGAGTTGGTGTTTCCTTTATACACACGATCTCATTTTCATTTTCTTATATTATTCTGTTTTCTTTTTTCTTTTTCATTTTCTACTTATAATTAGTATTTTTTTTGCATTTTTTTTAATCTGTATAACTTATGTCATTGTTTAATTATCAGAAATATAGAAGATGACATTTTATGTTCTTTAGGATATAAGTATATATTTAATTAATTTTTGTTCAATACATATTTTCTAAACTATTTAATGTCAAGGTTTGTTAATCATTACATGTTCGATTGATTTATATAAGTGAGGATGTACTTAATAGAAATATTAGCTTACACTATTAATAGACATCTCTTGTTCATGATCACTTATGATTGTATAACACAAATACCAAGGGTAAAAAATACTACACATTGATAAATTGTCATATTTTCCTTTTTTTCTTTCTTTTATGAGTCATTTTCTTTCTTATCTATCAAATGTACAGATCAAGTGATTTCTGATATAGGTTGATCTTTTGAAGGTTACACATCTCTAACTTGTTTATTTTGTCACTCTATTCATCTGTTTCTCCTCTTTATTTTCAATTTTTATTCTTGCCTCACCAATGATTTATGATCGGTTTTTTTGTATTGTTTTGATGAGATGAGATGTTTGTTAGATTATGAGGATCTCACAATATAAAGGTGATGCTAATGTAA
>NW_026113514.1:0-19938 GCF_024323335.1 Lathyrus oleraceus
ATCAAATTTCATGAGTTAAAAATCACATTTTCATCATTCCCACAATTCAATCAAATTGCATGGGTGTAACGGTAACATTTTAATCATTCACACATAAAATCAAATTTCATGGGTTTAACTACTATATTTTCATCATTCACACAATTCATAAAATTTCATGGGTTTAACCTAAACATTTTCATCATACACACAATTCAATCAAATTTCATGGGTTTAACAACACATTTTTATCATTTACACAATTCAATCAAATTTCATGGTTTTAACAACAATATTTTCATCATTCACACAATTCAATCAAATTTCATGGGTTTAACAACAACATTTTTATCATTTACACAATTCAATCAAATTCATGGGTTTAACAACAATATTTTCATCATTCACACAATTCAGTCAACTTTCATGGGTTTTAACCTAAACATTTCAGCATTCACACAATTCATTCAAATTTCATGGGTTTAACACGGCAATTTCATCATTCCCATAATTCAATCATTTTCGTGGGTTTAAAAGCAACATTGTCATCATTCACACAATTCAATCAATTTCATTGGTTAATAACAACATTTTCATCATTCACACAATTCAGTCGAATTTCATGGTTTAATAAAACATTTTCATCATTACCACAGTTCAATCAAATTTCATGGGTTAACAACAACATTTTCATCATTCCCATAATTCAATAAATTTGAAGGGTATAACAACAATATTTTAATCATTCACACAATAAAATCAAATTTCATGGGTTTAACAACAATTTTTTTTTATCATTCACACAATTTAATTAAATTTCATGGGTTTAACAACGACTTTTTTATCATTCACCACAATTCAATCAAATTTCATAGGTTAACAACAACATTTTCATCATTCACAAAATTCAATAAACTTTCATGGGTTTAACCTAAATTTTCAGCATTCACATGATTGAATTAAATTTCATGGGTTTAACACACGACAAGTCATCATTCCCATATTCAATCCATTTTAATGGGTTTAAAAGCAACATTTCATCATTCACACAATTCAATCAAATTTTAATGGTTTAATAACAACATTTTCATCATTCACAATTCAATCGAATTTCATGGGTTTAACATCAGCATTTTCATCATTACCACAAATCAATCAAATTTCATGGGTAACAACACATTTTCATCATTCCCTCAATTCAATCAATTTCATGGGTTTAACAACATTTTCATCATTCCCACAATTCAATCAATTGCATGGGTTTAACCTAAACATTTTCAGCATTCACACAATTCATTCAATGTCATGGGTTTAACAACGCAATTTCATCATTCCCATAATTCAATCCATTTCATGGGGTTTAAAAGCAACATTTTCATCATTCACACAATTCAATCAAATTTCTTGGTTTAATAACAACATTTTCATCATTCACACAATTCAGTCAAATTTCATGGTTTAATAAAACATTTTGATCATACCACAATTCAATCAAATTTCATGGGTTTACAACACATTTTCTTCAATCACACAATTCAATCAAATTTCATGGGTTTAACATCAACATTTTCATCATTCCATAATTCAATTTATTTTCATGGGTTTAACAACAACATTTTCATCATTCCCACATTCAATCAACTTCATGGGTTTAACATCAACATTTTCATTGTTCACACAATTCATCAATTTTCATGGGTTTAACCTCAACATTTTCATCACTCCATAATTCAATCAAATTTCATGGGTTTAACAACGACTTTTTTATCATTCACACAATTCAATCAAATTTCATAGGTTTAACAACAACATTTTCATCATTCACAAAATTCAATAAACTTTCATGGGTTTAACCTAAAATTTTTCAGCATTCACATAATTCAATTAATTTCATGGGTTTAACAACGACAAGTTCATCATTCCCATAATTCAATCCATTTTTTGTGGTTTAAAAGCAACTTTTCATCATTCACAATTCAATCAATTATCTGGGTTAATAACAACATTTCATCATTCACACAATTCATCAAATTTCATGGTTTAACAACGGCAATTTCATCATTCCCATAATTCAATCAAATTTCATGGGTGTAACGGTAACATTTAATCATTCACACAATAATCAAATTTCATGGGTTTAACTACGATATTTTCATCATTCACACAATTCAATAAAATTCATGGTTTAACCTAAACATTTTCATCATACACACAATTCAATCAAATTTCATGGTTTAACAACAACATTTTATCATTTACACAATTCAATCAAATTTCATGGGTTTAAAACAACATATTTCATCATTCACACAATTCAATCAACTTTCATGGGTATAAAAATAACATTTTCATTATTCACACAATTTAATCAAGATTTCATAGGTTTAACAACACCATTTTCATCATTCACAAAATTCAATCAACTTTCATGGTTTAACCTAAACATTTTCAGCATTCACACAATTCATTCAAATTTCATGGGTTTAACAACGGCAATTTTCATCATTCCCCAAATTCAATCCATTTTCGTGGGTTTAAAAGCAACATTGTCATCATTAACACAATTCAATCAAATTTCATGGTTTAATAACAACATTTTCATCATTCACACAATTCAGTCGAATTTCATGGGTTTAATAAACATTTTCATCATTACCACAATTAAATCTAATTTCATGGGTTTAACAACAACATTTTCATCATTCCCATAATTCAATAAATTTGAAGGGTATAACAACTATATTTTAATCATTCACACAAAAATCAAATTTCATGGTTTTAACAACAATTTTTATTTATCATTCACACAATTCAATCAATTTCATGGGTTTAACAACAACATTTTCATCATTCACAAAATTCAATAAACTTTCATGGGTTCCTAAAATTTTTCAGCATTCACATAATTCAATTAAATTTCATGGGTTTAACAACGACAAGTTCATCATTCCCATAATTCAATCCATTTTATGGGTTTAAAAGCAACATTCTCATCATTCACACAATTCAATCAAATTATTTGGTTTAATAACAACATTTTCATCATTCACACAATTCAATCGAATTTCATGGTTTAACATCAGCATTTTCATCATTACCACAACTCAATCAAATTTCATGGTTTAACACACATTTTCATCATTCCCACAATTCAATCAAATTTCATGGTTAAATAAACATTTTCATCATTCCCACAATTCAATCAATTGCATGGGTTTAACGGTAACATTTTAATCATTCACACAATAAATCAAATTTCATGGGTTTAACTACTACATTTTCATCATTCACACAATTCAATAAATTTCATGGTTTAACCTAAACATTTTCATCATACCACAATTCAATCAAATTTCATGGGTTAACAACAACATTTTTATCATTTACACAATTCAATCAAATTTCATGGGTTTAACAACAATATTTCATCATTCACACAATTCAATCAAATTTCATGGGTTTAAAACAACATTTTCATCATTCACAATTCAATCAAATTTCATGGGTTTAACAACAATATTTCATCATTCACACAATTCAATCAACTTTCATGGGTTTAACCTAAACATTTTCAGCATTCACACAATTCATTCAAATTTCATGGGTTTAACAACGGCAATTTCATCATCCCATAATTCAATCCATTTTCGTGGGTTTAAAAGCAACATTGTCATCATTCACACAATTCAATCAAATTTCATTGGTTTAATAACACAATTTTCATCATTCACACAATTCAGTCGAATTTCATGGGTTTAATAAAACATTTTCATCATTACCACATTCAATCAAATTTCATGGGTTTAACAACAACATTTTCATCATTCCCATAATTCAATAAATTTGAAGGGTTAACAACAATATTTTAATCATTCACACAATAATCAAATTTCATGGGTTAACACAACAATTTTTTTTATCATTCACACAATTTAATTAAATTTCATGGGTTTAACAACAACATTTTCATCATTCACAAAATTCAATAAACTTTCATGGGTTTAACCTAAATTTTTTCAGCATTCACATGATGAATTAAATTTCATGGGTTTAACAACGACAAGTTCATCATTCCTAATTCAATCCATTTTAATGGGTTTAAAAGCAACATTTTCATCATTCACACAATTCAATCAAATTATACTGGTTTAATAACAACATTTTCATCATTCACACAATTCAATCGAATTTCATGGGTTTAACATCAGCATTTTCATCATTACCACAACTCAATCAAATTCATGGGTTAACAACCACATTTTCATCATTCCCTCAATTCAATCAAATTTCATGGTTAATAACAACATTTTCATCATTCCCACAATTCAATCAAATTGCATGGGTTTAACCTAAACATTTTCATCATTCACACAATTCATTCAAATGTCATGGGTTTAACAACGGCAATTTCATCATTCCCATAATTCAATCAATTTTCATGGGTTAAAACAACATTTTCATCATTCACACAATTCAATCAAATTTCATTGGTTTAATAACAACATTTTCATCATTCACACAATTCATCGAATTTCATGGGTTTAATAAACATTTTTTATCATTACCACAATTCAATCAAATTTCATGGTTTAACAACAACATTTTCTTCAATCACACAATTCAATCAAATTTCATGGTTTAACATCACATTTTCATCATTCCCATAATTCAATTTATTTTCATGGGTTTAAACAACAACATTTTCATCATTCCCACAATTCAATCAACTTCATGGGTTTAACATCAACATTTTCATTGTTCACACAATTCAATCAATTTCATGGGTTTAACCTCAACATTTTCATCATTCACATAATTCAATCAAATTTCATGGGTTTAACAACGACTTTTTTATCATTCACACACAATCAATCAATTTCATAGGTTTAAAACAACAACATTTCATCATTCACAAATTCAATAAACTTTCATGGGTTTAACCTAAAATTTTTCAGCATTCACATAATTCAATTAAATTTCATGGTTTAACAACGACAAGTTTCATCATTCCCATAATTCAATCCATTTTTGTGGGTTTAAAAGCAACATTTTCATCATTCACACAATTCAATCAATTATCTGGTTTAATAACAACATTTTCATCATTCACACAATTCATTCAAATTTCATGGGTTTAACAACAACAATTTCATCATTCCCATAATTCAATCAAATTTCATGGGTGTAACGGTAACATTTTAATCATTCACACAATAAAATCAAATTTCATGGGTTTAACTACGATATTTTCATCATTCACACAATTCAATAAAATTTCATGGGTTTAACCTAAACATTTTCATCATACACACAATTCAATCAAATTTCATGGGTTTAACAACAACATTTTTATCATTTACACAATTCAATCAAATTTCATGGTTTAACAACAATATTTTCATCATTCACACAATTCAATCAACTTTCATGGGTATAAAAATAACATTTTCATTATTCACACAATTTAATCAGATTTCATAGGTTTAACAACACCATTTTCATCATTCACAAAATTCAATCAACTTTCATGGGTTTAACCTAAACATTTTCAGCATTCACACAATTCATTCAAATTTCATGGGTTTAACAACAACATTGTCATCATTACACAATTCAATCAAATTTCATTGGTTTAATAACAACATTTTCATCATTCACACAATTCAGTCGAATTTCATGGGTTTAATAAAACATTTTCATCATTACCACAATTCAATCAAATTTCATGGGTTTAACATCAACATTTTCATCATTCCCATAATTTAATTATTTTCATGGGTTTAACAACAACATTTTCATCATTCACACAATTCAATCAAACTTCATGGGTTTAACATCAACATTTTCATTGTTCACACAATTCAATCAATTTTCATGGGTTTAACCTCAACATTTTCATCACTCACATAATTCAATCAAATTTCATGGGTTTAACAACGACTTTTTTATCATTCACACAATTCAATCAAATTCATAGGTTTAACAACAACATTTTCATCATTCACAAAATTCAATAAACTTTCATGGGTTTAACCTAAAATTTTTCAGCATTCACATAATTCAATTAAATTTCATGGGTTAACAACGACAAGTTCATCATTCCCATAATTCAATCCATTTTTGTGGGTTTAAAAGCAACATTTTCATCATTCACACAATTCAATCAAATTATATGGTTTAATAACAACATTTTCATCATTCACACAATTCATTCAAATTTCATGGGTTAACAACGGCAATTTCATCATTCCCATAATTCAATCAAATTTCATGGGTGTAACGGTAACATTTTAATCATTCACACAATAAAATCAAATTTCATGGGTTTAACTACGATATTTTCATCATTCACACAATTCAATAAAATTTCATGGGTTTAACCTAAACATTTTCATCATACACACAATTCAATCAAATTTCATGGGTTTAACAACAACATTTTTATCATTTACACCATTGAATCAAATTTCATGGGTTTAACAACATATTTTCATCATTCACACAATTCAATCAACTTTCATGGGTATAAAAATAACATTTTCATTATTCACACAATTTAATCAGATTTCATAGGTTTAACAACACCATTTTCATCATTCACAAAATTCAATCAACTTTCATGGGTTTAACCTAAACATTTTCAGCATACACACAATTCATTCAAATTTCATGGGTTTAACAACGGCAATTTCATCATTCCCACAATTCAATCCATTTTCGTGGGTTTAAAAGCAACATTGTCATCATTAACACAATTCAATCAAATTTCATTGGTTTAATAACAACATTTTCATCATTCACACAATTCAGTCGAATTTCATGGGTTTAATAAAACATTTTCATCATTACCACAATTCAATCTAATTTCATGGGTTTAACAACAACATTTTCATCATTCCCATAATTCAATAAATTTTGAAGGGTATAACAACTATATTTTAATCATTCACACAAGAAAATCAAATTTCATAGGTTTAACAACAATTTTATTTATCATTCACACAATTCAATCCAATTTCATAGGTTTAACAACAACATTTTCATCATTCACAAAATTCAATAAACTTTCATGGGTTTAACCTAAAATTTTTCAGCATTCACATAATTCAATTAAATTTCATGGGTTTAACAACGACAAGTTCATCATTCCCATAATTCAATCCATTTTTGTGGGTTTAAAAGCAACATTCTCATCATTCACACAATTCAATCAAATTATTTTGGTTTAATAACAACATTTTCATCATTCACACAATTCAATCGAATTTCATGGGTTTAACATCAGCATTTTCATCATTACCACAACTCAATCAAATTTCATGGGTTAACAACACATTTTCATCATTCCCACAATTCAATCAAATTTCATGAGTTAAAAATAACATTTTCATCATTCCCACAATTCAATCAAATTGCATGGGTGTAACGGTAACATTTTAATCATTCACACAATAAAATCAAATTTCATGGGTTTAACTACTATATTTTCATCATTCACACAATTCAATAAAATTTCATGGGTTTAACCTAAACATTTTCATCATACACACAATTCAATCAAATTTCATGGGTTTAACAACAACATTTTTATCATTTACACAATTCAATCAAATTTCATGGGTTTAACAACAATATTTTCATCATTCACACAATTCAATCAAATTTCATGGGTTTAACAACAACATTTTTATCATTTACACAATTCAATCAAATTTCATGGTTTAACAACAATATTTTCATCATTCACACAATTCAGTCAACTTTCATGGGTTTAACCTAAACATTTTCAGCATTCACACAATTCATTCAAATTTCATGGGTTTAACAACGGCAATTTCATCATTCCCATAATTCAATCCATTTTCGTGGGTTTAAAAGCAACATTGTCATCATTCACACAATTCAATCAAATTTCATTGGTTTAATAACAACATTTTCATCATTCACACAATTCAGTCGAATTTCATGGGTTTAATAAAACATTTTCATCATTACCACAGTTCAATCAAATTTCATGGGTTTAACAACAACATTTTCATCATTCCCATAATTCAATAAATTTTGAAGGGTATAACAACAATATTTTAATCATTCACACAATAAAATCAAATTTCATGGGTTTAACAACAATTTTTTTTATCATTCACACAATTTAATTAAATTTCATGGGTTTAACAACAACATTTTCATCATTCACAAAATTCAATAAACTTTCATGGGTTTAACCTAAAATTTTTCAGCATTCACGTGATTGAATTAAATTTCATGGGTTTAACAACGACAAGTTCATCATTCCCATAATTCAATCCATTTTAATGCGTTTAAAAGCAACATTTTCATCATTCACACAATTCAATCAAATTATACTGGTTTAATAACAACATTTTCATCATTCACACAATTCAATCGAATTTCATGGGTTTAACATCAGCATTTTCATCATTACCACAACTCAATCAAATTTCATGGGTTAACAACACATTTTCATCATTCCCACAACTCAATCAAATTTCATGGGTTAACAACCACATTTTCATCATTCCCACAATTCAATCAAATTTCATGGGTTTAACCTAAACATTTTCAGCATTCACACAATTCATTCAAATGTCATGGGTTTAACAACGGCAATTTCATCATTCCCATAATTCAATCCATTTTCGTGGGTTTAAAAGCAACATTTTCATCATTCACACAATTCAATCAAATTTCATTGGTTTAATAACAACATTTTCATCATTCACACAATTCAGTCGAATTTCATGGGTTTAATAAAACATTTTGATCATTACCACAATTCAATCAAATTTCATGAGTTTAACAACAACATTTTCTTCAATCACACAATTCAATCAAATTTCATGGGTTTAACATCAACATTTTCATCATTCCCATAATTTAATTTATTTTCATGGGTTTAACAACAACATTTTCATCATTCCCACAATTCAATCAAACTTCATGGGTTTAACATCAACATTTTCATTGTTCACACAATTCAATCAATTTTCATGGGTTTAACCTCAACATTTTCATCACTCACATAATTCAATCAAATTTCATGGGTTTAACAACGACTTTTTTATCATTCACACAATTCAATCAAATTTCATAGGTTTAACAACAACATTTTCATCATTCACAAAATTCAATAAACTTTCATGGGTTTAACCTAAAATTTTTCAGCATTCACATAATTCAATTAAATTTCATGGGTTTAACAACGACAAGTTCATCATTCCCATAATTCAATCCATTTTTGTGGGTTTAAAAGCAACATTTTCATCATTCACACAATTCAATCAAATTATACTGGTTTAATAACAACATTTTCATCATTCACACAATTCATTCAAATTTCATGGGTTTAACAACGGCAATTTCATCATTCCCATAATTCAATCAAATTTCATGGGTGTAACGGTAACATTTTAATCATTCACACAATAAAATCAAATTTCATGGGTTTAACTACGATATTTTCATCATTCACACAATTCAATAAAATTTCATGGGTTTAACCTAAACATTTTCATCATACACACAATTCAATCAAATTTCATGGGTTTAACAACAACATTTTTATCATTTACACCATTGAATCAAATTTCATGGGTTTAACAACAATATTTTCATCATTCACACAATTCAATCAACTTTCATGGGTATAAAAATAACATTTTCATTATTCACACAATTTAATCAGATTTCATAGGTTTAACAACACCATTTTCATCATTCACAAAATTCAATCAACTTTCATGGGTTTAACCTAAACATTTTCAGCATACACACAATTCATTCAAATTTCATGGGTTTAACAACGGCAATTTCATCATTCCCACAATTCAATCCATTTTCGTGGGTTTAAAAGCAACATTGTCATCATTAACACAATTCAATCAAATTTCATTGGTTTAATAACAACATTTTCATCATTCACACAATTCAGTCGAATTTCATGGGTTTAATAAAACATTTTCATCATTACCACAATTAAATCTAATTTCATGGGTTTAACAACAACATTTTCATCATTCCCATAATTCAATAAATTTTGAAGGGTATAACAACTATATTTTAATCATTCACACAAGAAAATCAAATTTCATAGGTTTAACAACAATTTTATTTATCATTCACACAATTCAATCCAATTTCATAGGTTTAACAACAACATTTTCATCATTCACAAAATTCAATAAACTTTCATGGGTTTAACCTAAAATTTTTCAGCATTCACATAATTCAATTAAATTTCATGGGTTTAACAACGACAAGTTCATCATTCCCATAATTCAATCCATTTTTGTGGGTTTAAAAGCAACATTCTCATCATTCACACAATTCAATCAAATTATTTTGGTTTAATAACAACATTTTCATCATTCACACAATTCAATCGAATTTCATGGGTTTAACATCAGCATTTTCATCATTACCACAACTCAATCAAATTTCATGGGTTAACAACAACATTTTCATCATTCCCACAATTCAATCAAATTTCATGAGTTAAAAATAACATTTTCATCATTCCCACAATTCAATCAAATTGCATGGGTGTAACGGTAACATTTTAATCATTCACACAATAAAATCAAATTTCATGGGTTTAACTACTATATTTTCATCATTCACACAATTCAATAAAATTTCATGGGTTTAACCTAAACATTTTCATCATACACACAATTCAATCAAATTTCATGGGTTTAACAACAACATTTTATCATTTACACAATTCAATCAAATTTCATGGGTTTAACAACAATATTTTCATCATTCACACAATTCAATCAAATTTCATGGGTTTAACAACAACATTTTTATCATTTACACAATTCAATCAAATTTCATGGGTTTAACAACAATATTTTCATCATTCACACAATTCAGTCAACTTTCATGGGTTTAACCTAAACATTTTCAGCATTCACACAATTCATTCAAATTTCATGGGTTTAACAACGGCAATTTCATCATTCCCATAATTCAATCCATTTTCGTGGGTTTAAAAGCAACATTGTCATCATTCACACAATTCAATCAAATTTCATTGGTTTAATAACAACATTTTCATCATTCACACAATTCAGTCGAATTTCATGGGTTTAATAAAACATTTTCATCATTACCACAGTTCAATCAAATTTCATGGGTTTAACAACAACATTTTCATCATTCCCATAATTCAATAAATTTTGAAGGGTATAACAACAATATTTTAATCATTCACACAATAAAATCAAATTTCATGGGTTTAACAACAATTTTTTTATCATTCACACAATTTAATTAAATTTCATGGGTTTAACAACAACATTTTCATCATTCACAAAATTCAATAAACTTTCATGGGTTTAACCTAAAATTTTTCAGCATTCACGTGATTGAATTAAATTTCATGGGTTTAACAACGACAAGTTCATCATTCCCATAATTCAATCCATTTTAATGCGTTTAAAAGCAACATTTTCATCATTCACACAATTCAATCAAATTATACTGGTTTAATAACAACATTTTCATCATTCACACAATTCAATCGAATTTCATGGGTTTAACATCAGCATTTTCATCATTACCACAACTCAATCAAATTTCATGGGTTAACAACCACATTTTCATCATTCCCTCAATTCAATCAAATTTCATGGGTTAATAACAACATTTTCATCATTCCCACAATTCAATCAAATTGCATGGGTTTAACCTAAACATTTTCAGCATTCACACAATTCATTCAAATGTCATGGGTTTAACAACGGCAATTTCATCATTCCCATAATTCAATCCATTTTCGTGGGTTTAAAAGCAACATTTTCATCATTCACACAATTCAATCAAATTTCATTGGTTTAATAACAACATTTTCATCATTCACACAATTCAGTCGAATTTCATGGGTTTAATAAAACATTTTGATCATTACCACAATTCAATCAAATTTCATGAGTTTAACAACAACATTTTCTTCAATCACACAATTCAATCAAATTTCATGGGTTTAACATCAACATTTTCATCATTCCCATAATTAATTTATTTTCATGGGTTTAACAACAACATTTTCATCATTCCCACAATTCAATCAAACTTCATGGGTTTAACATCAACATTTTCATTGTTCACACAATTCAATCAATTTTCATGGGTTTAACCTCAACATTTTCATCACTCACATAATTCAATCAAATTTCATGGGTTTAACAACGACTTTTTTATCATTCACACAATTCAATCAAATTTCATAGGTTTAACAACAACATTTTCATCATTCACAAAATTCAATAAACTTTCATGGGTTTAACCTAAAATTTTTCAGCATTCACATAATTCAATTAAATTTCATGGGTTTAACAACGACAAGTTCATCATTCCCATAATTCAATCCATTTTTGTGGGTTTAAAAGCAACATTTTCATCATTCACACAATTCAATCAAATTATACTGGTTTAATAACAACATTTTCATCATTCACACAATTCATTCAAATTTCATGGGTTTAACAACGGCAATTTCATCATTCCCATAATTCAATCAAATTTCATGGGTGTAACGGTAACATTTTAATCATTCACACAATAAAATCAAATTTCATGGGTTTAACTACGATATTTTCATCATTCACACAATTCAATAAAATTTCATGGGTTTAACCTAAACATTTTCATCATACACACAATTCAATCAAATTTCATGGGTTTAACAACAACATTTTTATCATTTACACCATTGAATCAAATTTCATGGGTTTAACAACAATATTTTCATCATTCACACAATTCAATCAACTTTCATGGGTATAAAAATAACATTTTCATTATTCACACAATTTAATCAGATTTCATAGGTTTAACAACACCATTTTCATCATTCACAAAATTCAATCAACTTTCATGGGTTTAACCTAAACATTTTCAGCATACACACAATTCATTCAAATTTCATGGGTTTAACAACGGCAATTTCATCATTCCCACAATTCAATCCATTTTCGTGGGTTTAAAAGCAACATTGTCATCATTAACACAATTCAATCAAATTTCATTGGTTTAATAACAACATTTTCATCATTCACACAATTCAGTCGAATTTCATGGGTTTAATAAAACATTTTCATCATTACCACAATTAAATCTAATTTCATGGGTTTAACAACAACATTTTCATCATTCCCATAATTCAATAAATTTTGAAGGGTATAACAACTATATTTTAATCATTCACACAAGAAAATCAAATTTCATAGGTTTAACAACAATTTTATTTATCATTCACACAATTCAATCCAATTTCATAGGTTTAACAACAACATTTTCATCATTCACAAAATTCAATAAACTTTCATGGGTTTAACCTAAAATTTTTCAGCATTCACATAATTCAATTAAATTTCATGGGTTTAACAACGACAAGTTCATCATTCCCATAATTCAATCCATTTTGTGGGTTTAAAAGCAACATTCTCATCATTCACACAATTCAATCAAATTATTTTGGTTTAATAACAACATTTTCATCATTCACACAATTCAATCGAATTTCATGGGTTTAACATCAGCATTTTCATCATTACCACAACTCAATCAAATTTCATGGGTTAACAACAACATTTTCATCATTCCCACAATTCAATCAAATTTCATGAGTTAAAAATAACATTTTCATCATTCCCACAATTCAATCAAATTGCATGGGTGTAACGGTAACATTTTAATCATTCACACAATAAAATCAAATTTCATGGGTTTAACTACTATATTTTCATCATTCACACAATTCAATAAAATTTCATGGGTTTAACCTAAACATTTTCATCATACACACAATTCAATCAAATTTCATGGGTTTAACAACAACATTTTTATCATTTACACAATTCAATCAAATTTCATGGGTTTAACAACAATATTTTCATCATTCACACAATTCAATCAAATTTCATGGGTTTAACAACAACATTTTTATCATTTACACAATTCAATCAAATTTCATGGGTTTAACAACAATATTTTCATCATTCACACAATTCAGTCAACTTTCATGGGTTTAACCTAAACATTTTCAGCATTCACACAATTCATTCAAATTTCATGGGTTTAACAACGGCAATTTCATCATTCCCATAATTCAATCCATTTTCGTGGGTTTAAAAGCAACATTGTCATCATTCACACAATTCAATCAAATTTCATTGGTTTAATAACAACATTTTCATCATTCACACAATTCAGTCGAATTTCATGGGTTTAATAAAACATTTTCATCATTACCACAGTTCAATCAAATTTCATGGGTTTAACAACAACATTTTCATCATTCCCATAATTCAATAAATTTTGAAGGGTATAACAACAATATTTTAATCATTCACACAATAAAATCAAATTTCATGGGTTTAACAACAATTTTTTTTATCATTCACACAATTTAATTAAATTTCATGGGTTTAACAACAACATTTTCATCATTCACAAAATTCAATAAACTTTCATGGGTTTAACCTAAAATTTTTCAGCATTCACGTGATTGAATTAAATTTCATGGGTTTAACAACGACAAGTTCATCATTCCCATAATTCAATCCATTTTAATGCGTTTAAAAGCAACATTTTCATCATTCACACAATTCAATCAAATTATACTGGTTTAATAACAACATTTTCATCATTCACACAATTCAATCGAATTTCATGGGTTTAACATCAGCATTTTCATCATTACCACAACTCAATCAAATTTCATGGGTTAACAACCACATTTTCATCATTCCCTCAATTCAATCAAATTTCATGGGTTAATAACAACATTTTCATCATTCCCACAATTCAATCAAATTGCATGGGTTTAACCTAAACATTTTCAGCATTCACACAATTCATTCAAATGTCATGGGTTTAACAACGGCAATTTCATCATTCCCATAATTCAATCCATTTTCGTGGGTTTAAAAGCAACATTTTCATCATTCACACAATTCAATCAAATTTCATTGGTTTAATAACAACATTTTCATCATTCACACAATTCAGTCGAATTTCATGGGTTTAATAAAACATTTTGATCATTACCACAATTCAATCAAATTTCATGAGTTTAACAACAACATTTTCTTCAATCACACAATTCAATCAAATTTCATGGGTTTAACATCAACATTTTCATCATTCCCATAATTTAATTTATTTTCATGGGTTTAACAACAACATTTTCATCATTCCCACAATTCAATCAAACTTCATGGGTTTAACATCAACATTTTCATTGTTCACACAATTCAATCAATTTTCATGGGTTTAACCTCAACATTTTCATCACTCACATAATTCAATCAAATTTCATGGGTTTAACAACGACTTTTTTATCATTCACACAATTCAATCAAATTTCATAGGTTTAACAACAACATTTTCATCATTCACAAAATTCAATAAACTTTCATGGGTTTAACCTAAAATTTTTCAGCATTCACATAATTCAATTAAATTTCATGGGTTTAACAACGACAAGTTCATCATTCCCATAATTCAATCCATTTTTGTGGGTTTAAAAGCAACATTTTCATCATTCACACAATTCAATCAAATTATACTGGTTTAATAACAACATTTTCATCATTCACACAATTCATTCAAATTTCATGGGTTTAACAACGACAATTTCATCATTCCCATAATTCAATCAAATTTCATGGGTGTAACGGTAACATTTTAATCATTCACACAATAAAATCAAATTTCATGGGTTTAACTACGATATTTTCATCATTCACACAATTCAATAAAATTTCATGGGTTTAACCTAAACATTTTCATCATACACACAATTCAATCAAATTTCATGGGTTTAACAACAACATTTTTATCATTTACACCATTGAATCAAATTTCATGGGTTTAACAACAATATTTTCATCATTCACACAATTCAATCAACTTTCATGGGTATAAAAATAACATTTTCATTATTCACACAATTTAATCAGATTTCATAGGTTTAACAACACCATTTTCATCATTCACAAAATTCAATCAACTTTCATGGGTTTAACCTAAACATTTTCAGCATACACACAATTCATTCAAATTTCATGGGTTTAACAACGGCAATTTCATCATTCCCACAATTCAATCCATTTTCGTGGGTTTAAAAGCAACATTGTCATCATTAACACAATTCAATCAAATTTCATTGGTTTAATAACAACATTTTCATCATTCACACAATTCAGTCGAATTTCATGGGTTTAATAAAACATTTTCATCATTACCACAATTAAATCTAATTTCATGGGTTTAACAACAACATTTTCATCATTCCCATAATTCAATAAATTTTGAAGGGTATAACAACTATATTTTAATCATTCACACAATAAAATCAAATTTCATGGGTTTAACAACAATTTTATTTATCATTCACACAATTCAATCAAATTTCATAGGTTTAACAACAACATTTTCATCATTCACAAAATTCAATAAACTTTCATGGGTTTAACCTAAAATTTTCAGCATTCACATAATTCAATTAAATTTCATGGGTTTAACAACGACAAGTTCATCATTCCCATAATTCAATCCATTTTGTGGGTTTAAAAGCAACATTCTCATCATTCACACAATTCAATCAAATTATTTTGGTTTAATAACAACATTTTCATCATTCACACAATTCAATCGAATTTCATGGGTTTAACATCAGCATTTTCATCATTACCACAACTCAATCAAATTTCATGGGTTAACAACAACATTTTCATCATTCCCACAATTCAATCAAATTTCATGAGTTAAAAATAACATTTTCATCATTCCCACAATTCAATCAAATTGCATGGGTTTAACGGTAACATTTTAATCATTCACACAATAAAATCAAATTTCATGGGTTTAACTACTATATTTTCATCATTCACACAATTCAATAAAATTTCATGGGTTTAACCTAAACATTTTCATCATACACACAATTCAATCAAATTTCATGGGTTTAACAACAACATTTTTATCATTTACACAATTCAATCAAATTTCATGGGTTTAACAACAATATTTTCATCATTCACACAATTCAATCAAATTTCATGGGTTTAACAACAACATTTTTATCATTTACACAATTCAATCAAATTTCATGGGTTTAACAACAATATTTTCATCATTCACACAATTCAGTCAACTTTCATGGGTTTAACCTAAACATTTTCAGCATTCACACAATTCATTCAAATTTCATGGGTTTAACAACGGCAATTTCATCATTCCCATAATTCAATCCATTTTCGTGGGTTTAAAAGCAACATTGTCATCATTCACACAATTCAATCAAATTTCATTGGTTTAATAACAACATTTTCATCATTCACACAATTCAGTCGAATTTCATGGGTTTAATAAAACATTTTCATCATTACCACAGTTCAATCAAATTTCATGGGTTTAACAACAACATTTTCATCATTCCCATAATTCAATAAATTTTGAAGGGTATAACAACAATATTTAATCATTCACACAATAAAATCAAATTTCATGGGTTTAACAACAATTTTTTTATCATTCACACAATTTAATTAAATTTCATGGGTTTAACAACAACATTTTCATCATTCACAAATTCAATAAACTTTCATGGGTTTAACCTAAAATTTTCAGCATTCACGTGATTGAATTAAATTTCATGGGTTTAACAACGACAAGTTCATCATTCCCATAATTCAATCCATTTTAATGCGTTTAAAAGCAACATTTTCATCATTCACACAATTCAATCAAATATACTGGTTTAATAACAACATTTTCATCATTCACACAATTCAATCGAATTTCATGGGTTTAACATCAGCATTTTCATCATTACCACAACTCAATCAAATTTCATGGGTTAACAACCACATTTTCATCATTCCCTCAATTCAATCAAATTTCATGGGTTAATAACAACATTTTCATCATTCCCACAATTCAATCAAATTGCATGGGTTTAACCTAAAACATTTTCAGCATTCACAAATTCATTAAATGTCATGGGTTTAACAACGGCAATTTCATCATTCCCATAATTCAATCCATTTCGTGGGTTTAAAAGCAACATTTTCATCATTCACACAATTCAATCAAATTCATTGGTTTAATAACAACATTTTCATCATTCACACATTCAGTCGAATTTCATGGGTTTAATAAAACATTTTCATCATTACACAATTCATCAAATTCATGGGTTTAACAACAAAATTCTTCAATCACACAATTCAATCAAATTCATGGGTTTAACATCACATTTTCATCATTCCCATAATTTAATTTATTTCATGGGTTTAACAACAACATTTTCATCATTCCCACAATTCAATCAAACTTCATGGGTTAACACAACATTTTCATTGTTCCCACAATTCAATCAATTTCATGGGTTTAACCTCAACATTTTCATCACTCACATAATTCAATCAAATTTCATGGGTTTAACAACGACTTTTTATCATTCACACAATTCAATCAAATTTCATAGGTTTAAACAACATTTTCATCATCACAAAATTCAATAAACTTTCATGGGTTTAACCTAAAATTTTTCAGCATTCACATAATTCAATTAAATTCATGGGTTTAACAACGACAAGTTCATCATTCCATAATTCAATCCATTTGTGGGTTTAAAAGCAACATTTTCATCATTCACCAATTCAATCAAATTATACTGGGTTAATAACAACATTTTCATCATTCACACAATTCATCAAAATTCATGGGTTTAACAACGGCAATTTCATCATTCCCATAATTCAATCAAATTTCATGGGTGTAACGGTAACATTTAATCATTCACACAATAAAATCAAATTTCATGGGTTTAACTACGATTTTTTCATCATTCACACAATTCAATAAAATTTCATGGGTTTAACCTAAACATTTCATCATACACACAATTCAATCAAATTTCATGGGTTTAACAACAACATTTTTATCATTCACACATTGAATCAAATTTCAGGGTTTAACAACAATATTTTCATCATTCACACAATTCAATCAACTTTCATGGGTATAAAATAACATTTTCATTATTCACACAATTTAATCAGATTTCATAGGTTTAACAAACCATTTTCATCATTCACAAAATTCAATCAACTTTCATGGGTTTAACCTAAACATTTTCAGCATACACACAATTCATTCAAATTCATGGGTTTAACAACGGCAATTTCATCATTCCCACAATTCAATCCATTTTCGTGGGTTTAAAAGCAACATTGTCATCATTCAACACAATTCAATCAAATTTCATTGGTTTAATAACAACATTTTATCATTCACACAATTCAGTCGAATTTCATGGGTTTAATAAAACATTTTCATCATTACCACAATTAAATCATAATTTCATGGGTAACAACAAAACATTTTCATCATTCCCATAATTCAATAAATTTTGAAGGGTTATAACAACAATATTTTAATCATTCACACAATAAAATCAAATTTCATGGGTTTAACAACAATTTTTTATCATTCACACAATTAATTAATTTCATGGGTTTAACAACAACATTTTCATCATTCACAAAATTCAATAAACTTTCATGGGTTTAACCTAAAATTTTTCAGCATTCACGTGATTGAATTAATTTCATGGGTTTAACAACGACAAGTTCATCATTCCCATAATTCAATCCATTTTAATGCGTTTAAAAGCAACATTTTCATCATTCACACAATTCAATCAAATTATACGGGGTAATAAAACAACATTTTCATCATTCACACAATTCAATCGAATTTCATGGGTTTAACATCAGCATTTTCATCATTACCACAACTCAATCAAATTTCATGGGTTAACAACCACATTTTCATCATTCCCTCAATTCAATCAAATTTCATGGGTTAATAACAACATTTTCATCATTCCCACAATTCAATCAAATTGCATGGGTTAAC
>NW_026113515.1:0-19902 GCF_024323335.1 Lathyrus oleraceus
AAAGTTGTGAAAAGTTGAACACCTTGAACAATATTCATGAATTGAAAATGTTGCGAAAAGTGTGAAGACTTTTGACAAGTTACATCACATTCTGGTCCTTTTTTTGTGTATGTTTACATGTTTGGCTGTTCTTTTTCTTGATGATAGGACAATAATATTCTTGAAGAATTTGCAGCAGCAAATGAGGCAAGTAGCCTTCAGTTTGTGGAGAATACAAATATAGAAGGATCTGTATTTCAAAGGTAAACAATCTTTGTCAATTGTATCTTTTTGTAGTTGCACATTGATCTCTCAATTGTACTGGATTTGGTTAGTATGATTAGCTATCTTTTTCAATTGTATCTGGATTTGATTAGTATGGGTTTGCTATCAGTGATGAGAGTCATTTCTCCCAACACGTAAAGAGAAGTTAGAAGATGCACATTGCCACTGCCCAAGAAATCTTTGAATTGTTTATATTGCAAACCGTGCGTTATATGTTCGATAGTTTTCAGTCATTCAAAAGTCATTAATTTATAGGTTCTTTCACATTTTCACTGAGTTAATATTTACGTTATTAACCACTTCTTGTTTCCTGCAGATTTCCTCCAGACTTGATAAAGAAATTGAGTACAGATTGTCTCATCATGCAAAATCATCATGTGAGTATATATAACATAATCAATTTTCATAAATTGGAGTATTCGTCTACTTGAACCACATTGTTGATAATCAAGTTGTCATTATTGATGCTATCTTAGTTCTTGAAAAACAAAGTTTAATGAAGTTTATCATATATACAAGTTTGAAATTTAGTACTAAAGTTTTGTATCTATTTTTTTTTTCGGACAGTATGGCATATCACCATCAAAGCTCCTGGCCAATGAAAGTTATCTAGTTTTTTCGAGATCTTGACAATTGCACCGATGGAAATGATAAGGTAATCAATGATATATTTTCTTATGAGGTGATAGCGTTCCTAAATCAATCTTTTTCATTTCATAACCTTTGATGAGCCTCCATCATGAGTAAAATCTAATACAAATTGTACTTGTTTTAGGTTTATGTTTCCACAGTACGTTCACGTAAATATCCAGTGACTGGCTTCCAATGGCATCCAGAGGTGATTATATTTTACACACTACACCGATGACTCAGATTTCATTCACCGCTTTTAGTTCTTTATTTTAGCTATATAACATCCTTTGTTAAATGGTGCTTACAGAAAAATGCCTTCGAATGGGGCTCAGCGAAAATTCCACACACACAGGATGCCATTCGGGTAACTCCATGTTGCAAATTTTTTTGGTCAGGTCAGGACTCAAGAATTTAATAATAACTTCATTCATTATTGAATTTATGCTTACTGTTTTCAATCAGAGAAGTATTATTGATCATATATGGTCTCCTTACCCATATAACTTCGTACTAGTAAATCCAAATAAAGTTTGGAAACCATCTGTGAAACAATCTTGCTAGCTATGAATCATTGAGTTTCATTTGCTATATTTGTTTGCTCGTACTTATCAATGGCTATCTTGACATTGTATTACTTTCACGGATCGTGCTCCAGTGAAGCGAGGAAATCCTTAAACAGACCAGTTGCTCGGGAAGTGTTAGACAATCTCATTTACAATTACAAACCCACTTATGGTGGAAAGGCAGGGTAAGCCCGGGATTTCTTTACGAAATTTCCATTTTTATTTTTTAATTATAAGGTAGCTTATGTATTTGTTTATGCTTTTGTAGGAAAGGATATGATGAAGTTTATCTATTTGAATAAATCTAATGGCGGCGATATCACTGCGCATGAAAATTTGGTGTATTTTTTGCATAGTTGTATTGGTGTTGTGCGAGTTTGGGCACTCGTCAAACCCAAATTTGCAGCTTTTATGTTGAATGTGCATCCGAATACACGAAAACTGGTGAATGACTGTTGTATTAATGAGTATGTATCCATTAGTATGTATGCACAATAATTGTTGTATATTGTACTAAAAGACATGCTTATTGGATTAGCCCTTTGTATCCTGTTATTGTTGCCTAGTCTTTGGCCTATGTTGTATACATCTGTTAGAACTAATGCATGGTTGAAGATGAAAAGAATTAGGAAATGATTTGAAAAATATAGTGAGAAGTTTTTGAAAAGGGTAATCCTAAATAAGTAATTCACGTATTTCATCTTATCTAGTAGAATAAGTTATCTAGGGTCGGATTAGAATTCTCTTTATGATACCTTGAAAACTCATAATCAGTTTTATGGTAAACTCAGATCATTTAAAAGTGTTGCAGGAATGAAATTTTTATGTACGTACTTAAGATGAATTGTCACAAATTGGAAGAGACTATGTTATATTGTTTATTCTTTTATTACACCTTCTTTCACTGCTATCATCTTCTTTGATGCGTTCATTTCTCTTATTAAACTAAAACATTCTTCTTTTCTAAAAAATATCTTATATGACCTTATGGAGTTGGACCACAAAAAAAGGTTAAGGAAGCAAAAGACCTGTTATAGAAGACGAGACATTGTAAAGAGGGTCAACAAAGGACAGAATGAAAGAACATATTTTGTAAGAATATATCTACCACAATCGGTCCAACTTATTTTTAGGCCCAAGTCAGATTTTAAAAATGAGACTTTTAAAAAATATTTTTTGAGATATTATAAATTTTAACCTTTAAATGGTTTTTAATTTATTTAAATCATTTATTTAAATATTTTAGTTGACATTATGATAAACTAAAATAAAACAATATTCTATAATAAACATAAAATTAAAATAAATTAATTAAAAATTATAAGTTAAGACTTGGTCGAACTTTTTTCGGCTGGAAAAGTTACTTTTAAGCTAAAGTTGAAATAAGAGCTTTATAAATAAAGTTAAAGTTGTTCGGTAATACTTATATTTTTTCAATTTTAAAAATAATTTTAAATTAAAAATCGTTTGATATATATATCTACAAATATTTTATTTGATATATGGATGAACTAATGTAAAAAAGTGAAAAAATATAAAATATATGGTTTTTCTCAAATTTAGTGCAAGTATTTGATGTATAATATTTGTGAGTGAAAGTATTGAATTTGATTCATACTTATAAATGTTGGAAATCCACCACAACCTATGGAGAGTTTCAATCAATCTTGATGAACATGATTATTATCAACCATGCAATGACAATGAAAAGAAAAGAACGATTGAGAAAGAAAGAAAAGAACGATGGAGAAGAAGAATATTTTCTGCAGAGTTTTCTCTCTGTCCATAATCTGTGAAAAACTTCTTTATTCACTTTGCAACTGCAAAATTCTGTGAATACAATGTTATGACTTCTCTATTACAAGAATAATGGTTACTCCCTCTATTTATAGATTTAGGTTAACTTACTCCCTAAGTCAAAGTGCAAAAATGTAAAAGCCCAAAATAGTTAACACTACTAAAAATAGGTCTAAGTCGAAATCATGTGTGAAGCACATGCTTCAACACTTTGACACACTAATACAACTCAACATACTAGGTAGTTTGACACTTCCTTGTTCTGTCGAGCAACCTGCTTCGACACAGGAATTATAATTCAACACACCACCTGGTTCATTGTGCCTGAGCTATCTACATTCATCATAGCTCTTAGTCTTCTGAGCACTTCGACATGCACTCCCTTTGTCATGATGTCTGTAATCTGATTCTCAGTTTTGTAGTGTTCCACATTCATCTTCCCAAATGCTACCTACTCTCGAAGATGATGGAACCTCATTTCGACGTGCTTGCTTCAACCATGTGTTATCGGATTCTTCGCCAGATTGATAGCTGGCATGATATCGATCTTCATGGTAATTGCTTCATGGCTCTTCGTTGTTATCTCTTCGACCAGATTCACCATCCATGTTGCTTGACATGCACAAATGGAAGCAACTATGTATTCTACTTCGCACGATGGTAATGTCACTACTGGCTCCTTTCTCGAACTCCAAGCAACTAGTGCACCACCTAGCATAAACACATAGCCAATTGTGGATTTTCGATCCTCAGCATCACTACACCAACTTGAGTCGGTGTATCCTACTAGTTTACATTCTTTTCATGCAGGAAACAAAATGTCTTAGTCGTGGGTTCCTTTCATATGCCTTAGTATCATTTTCGCCGCTGCTAGATGTGATACCTTTGGCTTCTGCATGAGTCTACCCATCATACCTACATTGTATGCTAAGGCAGGCCTTGTGTGACAAAGATATTTAAGTGACCCAATAAGTCTTCTATATTGGGTTGCATCAACATCATCTTCATTTGAATCTTTCGATAGTTATAATTTGGGCTCAGCTGGAGTCAAAGTTGGATAATCTTGCATCTCAAATCTCTTGAGTATTTCACTTGCGTACCTTCTTTGATGCATCATCAAACCTCTATCATTCTTGTAGAATTCGATGCCAAGGGAATATGAAATGTCACCCAGATCTGACATTTCAAATTCTTTGTTGAGATCACCTTTGAAGTCTTCGATCTCCTTCTTACAGCTACTTGTTATCAACAAGTCATCAACATAGAGACATAGTATAAGCAGTTCTTTCTTGCTTCTTCTTACATATACTCCATGTTCAGTTGTGCACTTCATAAATTCCTTCTCCCTTCGAAAGCCATTTATCTTCTTGTTCCAAGCTCTTGGAGCTTGTTTAAGTCCGTACAAGGCTTTATGCAGCCTGTACACCTTTCTTTCTTCGCCTTTTTTCACAAACCCAGCTGGTTGTGCAACATAAACTTCTTCTTCTAAGGGGTCATTCAGGAATTCATATTTCACGTCCATCTGACACATCTGCCAGTTGTTCATGTTTGTTAGATCAACAATCAACCTGATTGTTTCGATCCTAGCAACAGGTGTAAAAACTTCATCGAAGTTGATTCCTTCTTTCTGAAGAAATCCTTTTGCATCAAGTCTCGCCTTGTATAGAGTCACTTCTCATTTGGTATTCAACTTCACCCTATATACCCACTTCACATTGATTGCCTTCTTGTCTTGGGCCAATTCGACAAGTGACCAAGTGTTGTTGACTTTGATTGACTTCAGTTTTCGTTCATTTCTTTCACCCACTTCGAATCTTTCAATGCCTCAACTACATTGACTGATTCGACATCTACGTGGAAAGTATAATGTACCAGCTCACCTTCTTCATTGACCATATCATCTGATGTAATCACACATTCTTACAACCCTCGTGCATGTGTCTTGTTCTTTGAGGTCTGCTTGGACCTGCTTCACCTCTGACTTCTTGTCGAACTTCTCTTTCGACTTCACTAGCTGGTTCATCACATAAGATTCTCACTAAATCCTTCTTAACATTCTCACTCCAATCTCATTCCTTAAGGTCATCTATGACCACACCCCTGTTGATCATCACTTGCTTATTCACTGGGTCGAACATTTTATATCCTCTAGTCGAATGATATCCTATCAGGATCATCTGACTCGACTTGTCATCAAGTTTTCAACTCAACTTATCTGGAACATGTCTATGTGTTATAGATCTAAACACCTTCAGATGACTAAAGCTAGGCTTGACACCAGACCAACATTCTTCTTGCGTGATTCCTTTTATCTTCTTCGTCGAACATCTGTTCAGGAGATATGTTGCAGTCGACACAACTTCGCCCCATAATTCTTTAGGTATATGCTTTCCTTTCAACATACTTCTCACCATATTCATGATGGTTCTATTCTTCCTTTCCGTGACTCCATTCTGCTGTGGAGTGTAAGCTGGTACCACCTTATGCACAATCCTTTCTTTCACACATAATATGTCGAAGTCTTTTGACACATATTCTTCACCACCACCTGTAACACCCTTCTAAAATACCCAAATAATAATTAAAACAACAATTATAAATCAGAGTAGATACGCAATTTAAGGGTGTCACACTTGACACTTCACACCAATCACCAAAATAGTTTGTCATGCTCATTTATTTATCAAATAAAACATTGCACAATACGCAGCGGATAAAGATCAAATCAATCATACAAGCCATGTAACACATTACATGTAAAGTTGTTCAACAACCAAATGAAAACAAATAAAACATCCCGTCCCGATGTTACATCTACCAGAGCATGACCCACTAAGGAACTACACTAGACTTCAAGCACTAGCTTCTACTCAATCACTGCTCGTTACCTGAAAACATAGTTGTAAGGGTGAGTTCCTTAATCGATATAATAAGCATTATAAAATATCATGTAATGCTAAGTAAATGAACATCTCATCACCCTAATCATATCACACATTCAATAACGGCAACATCAACTCATACTCATAATCATGCTCAACATAAACATCAAACACACGTATAATATTGGAACACATCCATTCATATTATACACAATACATACATTATGCAATGAGACTCCATGCATGCGGTACCGACTATTCGTGAACATATACTTCAACCTCACCGATCAAATCCAGATACGGCTATCAAGCTCACTAGTCCCACTCATTTGAGACCTAGTGACTCACATCACTAATTCCTCACCATGGGAATTAGCTACCACCCCAAGGGCCATGCTATGCACGCTAAATCACCTAGCATGCAAACATCAACAACAATCCACAATAACTCATCACTAATTCCTCACCATGGGAATTAGCTACCACCATAAAGGCCATACTATGCACGCTAAATCACCTAGCATGCAACATCACAATCCACAATGGACATATGCTCACACTCTAAGCCATAAACAGTCCATTCACAATAGCATACATAATAGATATATTCACAACATTATGCACACCATCATACATTATCAATACAATTATCACAGAATCATATATGTCATGCCATATAATCAATCACAGTATTAGCACACTCTACTAATACCTACACTGCTCAAAACAACGGGAAATTGATCCCTCCTATATCATACACCGATATAGGCCAATCATCAATTGTTCACAATATTTAAAATATCAGTTTTTCTACTTTTCCAACAGTGTTAACCGGTTAACGCCCTAGGTTAACCGGTTAACGCAACACAGAACACGCTTTCTGGCAATTTTAACAGTGTTAACCCGGTTAACACCCTGGGTTAACCGGTTAACGCAAGACAGACAGCAATATTTCACAATTCATAACAGTGTTAACCGGTTAACACCCTGGGTTAACCGGTTAACGCAAGACAGAAAGCTGTTCCTGCGCTAACACGAAGCAGAATGCAGAATTCTCCGCATTTTCCGCCGTTGGAGGACTTCCGGACCTCCGATTCCAATTCCGTAAAAAGCTACACGTTCGGAAAATCACAACTCACCCAAATATAGATTTAATCACAGTTTTTAACGTAATTTGATCATCACAATTTGCAACATTCATCATCCAAATTAGGGTCAATTCAATGGCTTATTACTACCCATTACATGTTAACCCATAATACCCATTAAACGACGATAAACCCCCCTTACCTGAGTTAATCCGGCAATCCTTCTTTGACCTTCAACAATCGTGAATTCTCTTTTTGAGCCCTAGCCTCTTCTTCTCCCTTTCTCAGTTCTCTCTCTTTTCTCCCAATCCGTACGTGTTCTCTGTTTTCAGTATCAAACCCTTTTTACCAAAATGGGACTTTTTATATATATTCCAACTTATTATTCCAATAATAATAATTCCAAATAATATTCCAATAATAATCTAATTATTTAATTAAATTAATAATATACTATTAACTTAATTTAAATAATTATCATATTTTATCGGGGTGTTACACCACCAGTCCTGAGAATCTTGATCTTTCGGCCGCTTTGTCTTTCGACCATAGATTTAAACTTGGAAAATACCTCAATCACTTCACTTTTCTTCTTGATCAGGTAAGCCCACAATTTTCGACCGAAATCATTTATAAATGTAGCAAAGTATTTGTTACCTCCAATCGAATCCACTTGGATAGGATCACATACATCAGAGTATATGACTTCAAGAATTGCCTTCGACCTTCTTCCTGCATCCTTATTAAAGTTGTTCTTGTGTTATTTCTCCTAGACACATTCTTCACACACTTCATTTGGAATGTTGATTTATGGTAATCCTGAAAACCATATTTCTTCTCTTCAAATCTCTGATGTCTTTGAAATTGAGATGGCCAATTCTATAATACCATATCCATTCATCTCTACTGGCTACTGTTGTAAGTCATTTATCCTTCAAGATCAACCTTCCATTTGAGTCGAGAACTCTCATCATCTTATATTTGATCGACACCTTGTAGTTCTTTTCGACTAACTGCCCTATGCTGAGCAAATTACTCTTCATGCCTGGTATGTACAACACATTTGAAATTACTGATCTCTTGTCATCTTTCCTCATAATCGAAACATCACCAACACCTTCAATTGCTAGAGTGATGTCATTTGCAAATTTCACCATGTTCTTCATTGAGGGATTTATGTTGATAAACCAATCTTTCCTTCCATACATGTGTGATGAGCATCTTGAGTCAAAGTATCACTGGTCCTTGAATCTCTCTCCATCTCTCGTTGTAACCATCAACAATGTCTCTTCTTCTTCATGTTTCGTCAGCTTTGCATAAGTTTCTTGATTCTTCTGCTTTTCTGGACAATCACTAAAATAGTGACCATGCTTATGACAATTGTAACACTGAATGTGACTCTTGTCTGGCTTTTGACCACCACCTCTTCCTCTACCTACACCACCACCTATTTAGGTGCCTTAGTTCCAGGGTTTTCTCTGATTCGACTAGTTTCCTTCTTGATAATTTCGATCGGTCGAATTGTTGTAGCCTCTTCTTCCTTTATTGACATTCCAACTTCCTTTGCCTTTCTTTTCTTTTGGTTATTGCACCTGCAAAGCCATATCACTCTTCGACTTTCCTACAATTCTTTTAGTCGTTCTTTATTCATGAGATTCAAGCCTCCCTTGAAGCTCTTCCTTTGTCAGTTTTAACAAATCTTTTTACTCTTCTATGGCTACTACCACGTGGTCGAACTTTGGAGCCAACGACCTCAAGATCTTTCCAACAACAGATCTTGATGTCAACACTTCTCTACATATCTTTATTTGATTCACCAGTTTCGTAACCTTAATGAAGAAATCAATTATACTTTTATTGTCTTCCATCTGAAGCAATTCGTACGTCCTTTTGTGAGTTTGTAACCTCACCTTTTTCACCTTCTCCGCGCCTCCAAACGATTTCTCCAGAATCTCCCATGCTTCGTTCGTTGACTTTACATCACTAACCTTTTCAAAGTTATCTGAATCAACATATTGATGGATTATAAAGAGAGCCTTATAATCTTTCTTTTTCAATTCTTTATGTGCAGCTCTCTCTTGATCCGTCACGTTTTCTATAAGCGTTGTTACTCCTTCATTCACAAGATCCCAAATATCTTGATAACATAACACAACTTTTATCTGTCTGCGCCAATTCGCATAATTATTGTTCTTGAGAATCAGAAGATTTGCTGGAAAATACTCGTTTGGATGATTCATTGCCATCGTGATTTTCTTCCCTCGAATTGCTTAAATCGGAGCTCTGATACCAGATATTGGAAATCCACCATAACCTATGAAAAATTTCAATCAATCTTGATGAACAAGATTATTATCAACCACACAATGACAATGAAAATAAAAGAACGATTAAGAAAGAAAGAAAAGAACGATGGAGAAGAAGAATATTTTCTATAGAGTTTTCTCTCTGCCCACAATCTATATAAAACTTCTTTATTCACTTTGAAACTGCAAAATTTCGTGAATACAATATTATGATTTCTCTATTACAAGAATAAATGTTACTTTCTCTATTTATAGATTTAGGTTAACTTACTCCTTAAGTCAAAGCCAAAAACTACAAAAGCCCAAAATAGTTAACACTACTAAAAATAGGTTTAAGTCGAATCATGTTTGAAGCAACATGCTTCGACACTACAACACATTAATACAACTCAACACATTAGGTGATTCGACATTTCCTTGTTCTGTCGAGCAACCTGCTTCGACAAAAGGCATTACAATTCAACAATAAAAACAATATATATATATACATATATATATATATATATATATATATTATATATAATATATATATATATATATATATATATATATATATATAGACATTTTTACACAAAAACGGATACAAATTAAAATAAAACACTATAAATGAAATATGTTATAAAAGATTAAATGAATACTTTTTTATAATTATTTAAAATGTGTGTGAGTGAATAAATCACTAATTAAAAAAATTATCATGAAAAAAATTACAATTTTAAAATAAATAATTTTAATAAATTAATCAAACAAACTTTGTAATCTTCTGTCCTAGTTAAATACTGCACAACAATAACAACGATGTTTGTACGTGATTGAATATATATATATTAAATTATATAAAATGAAGTAATATAAGAAGAATTATGAAAATATATGTTCGTCTAAAGAATTGAAAAATAATTTATAATAATTTGATAGTATAAATTATATTCATTAGAATTCAAAGATATATCTAATGATGTGGAAGTAAATGTTTTGAAAAGTTTTTACAAAATTTCTTTCGACTACTTTAGGAGAAGCTTCCTTAAATTGTATTTTTATTCTTATTAGAAAAATCGTTTCTTTTATAAATTTTTTTTATAAATATTGTTTGACCCTACTTCTTTAACGTAGAAGATAAGCCAATAAAAAGTCGGGTCAAACGGTACCTAACGGTACCCCCGTATGTAAATGTTAATCTAAGTCTTTTAACTTAAAAATATTTATATTAATCATTTTTTGTCTAATTACCAATTAAAAAAGTTAAAAATTAATCACTAAATTTGTCGCTAATTAAATAAAAAAGATTAATATATTACATTTTGAAGTTTTAAAAAATTGAAAATAAAGATCAAAATATGAACTTCAAAATTAACATACGATATAAAAAATAATAATAAACCAAAAAAAAGTAAAACTTGATTGCAAGATATATTTCATATAACATCACTCTTCACCAATATAAAATTGTTGATGAACTAATTTTTTAATGTTTAAAACTAAAAACTTTATATAAATATTTATAAATTTATCTATTTGCTTAAAATAAAATAAAAACGCTATTTTATAAATAAAAAAAAATCAAATTCACATGATCACTTTTTCATAATTCAACATGATCACTAATTATCAATTAAAAAACACTAATTACTATGATATATTTTCCTAAGACATAAAAGTCAAACAACAATTACTACTTGATAGTTGTAACGTGCATTAATTCTTACTTACCCCACACAAAGAAAAGAGACACTAACTAAATTCAGTGTATACACAATTGAAAATAAATCTAAAAATCTAAATATAAAAAAAATAGCAATACCAATACATAGGCAAACTAAAAATAGAGGCCCTGGGCAGAGGCCTTGTTCGCTATCGGGCCTGATATCTACACAATTTTGCGAAGATGAGGTTGAATTTCCTAAAAAAATAAATAGGAATATGCATGACAACAAGGCAAAGATGGACGAGATTAAACACTATCAGCCTCGTCCCGCCTCCATGTACCAGTCTCATACCTGCACCTAAATCCAATCAAGAGTAACAATCGATTACTCATCCCTGCTTCTAACGGGTTTTCCCCGCCCTGCCCTCATTAACTTGCAAAATTGTAATATTTTTTTAACATACATGTTTTTTTTTATAATAATAAAAATCAATAATTAAACTGAATACTTAATCATTTTAATTATGAATTTAATTGATATATACTGACAGTGTAAAAGATTTTACACCGTTAGTTAATCATAGACGTTGGATATTAAAACAAGTTTGACTTTTACTTTAAAAATCTATAAAGTAATGCAAACGGGTGATGGTGATGAATCGACAATGTAAAACTTTTTACATTGACAGTGTATAATAATTAATCCCTTTAATTATAATCATAATATTAGTCATTTTTATTTAATTTGTATTTTAAAAAAAATTGAATAATAATTTTAAACTTGTTATTTTAAGATTAAAAAGGTTAAATGGATAAGAAGATTATTAAAAATAAGGGTAATAAAGTAAATCAATAGGTCGAGGCGGGGCAGAGGTGGGTGTGGGGCAGGTATTATCATTCCCCGCCCTCGCCCCCGTAATTCAAAATCGAGTTTTTCTCGTACCATCCATCCTCACCAGATAAATTGGTTTCCCCCGTTAGATTCAGGGCAGGGGCGCTTGGTTCATATGGATTCATATTTTTTGCCATGCCTATTCAGAAAGTGTCTCAGTCTCGACAAATCCATATATTTATGTTTTCATAGAGTAATGATCATAACATGAAGGAGTGCGTCCAATTAAAGGATGTCAATGACGTCATAATCAAACAATTTTTTTTCAAGATTCGTGGCACAACAAAAAGGGAGAGTAAGAGACCTTAAGTCTTAAGATAAAAGTCCATAGAAGAAGAAAACAGAGGTCATTTAGATAAAGAAGGAGGAAAACCAATATGAAACGTAGAAGAAAAGGAATTTCTCGTGGCTTATGCCATTCTAGAGGAACACTCCCATCTTAATGAATGTGGAAGAAGATAATTTGAAGTCCTGGGAAGGTCTCCCCTCCACACTGCAGTTGAAGTGGAGAAACAATAACAAGACACATCCATAAGCATATACATACCCAAAGAGGGTACCAAAATGGAGTTTAACAGATACGACATAGGTAGTGTTGCGAGGTTTTCCCAATTCTAAGGGAGCCTCATGCAATTTAGTGAAAAGAAACTACGTGAGATGATGGTACAAGTAGGGAATCATGACCCTAGACAAAAAAAAAAACAGGCCTTAAATATCGTTTTATGATGACGAGCTTATCAGTAGAAACCTAAAATATCATGTTCACACTCCTAGTGAGGGTCGTGATGGAAAATTATGATGTTTGTCGAGTTTTAGTTGACGAATGCAGTTAATTCGACATCATGTATCCCTACTTTTTGATGTTCTGCATCTAACTCATGATGATTTGTTACCCTATAAAGGGAGCAAACTTCAAGAGTTCAATGTATCAACCTCCAAACTTTTTAGTACATGAAAATAATTTTGTCTTTTAGACGGAAGGAATCATAAAACCGTGAAACCTCAATTCTTGGTGGTCAACTGTAAGTTGATATACAAATGAGTATTTGGGAGGCTAACGTTAGCCACCCTTAGAGTTGTATCTTTGAAAATCCACTTGAAAATGAAGTACCATACATAACGGGACGTCTTTTCCATTATTGAAGATGCCCTTGAAGCATGCAAGTCACGATTTTTGGTATTTCTAAATTTACATCAAAAAAAGGAACACAAAATATGGGAGGAGTCTAAGAAGGTAGAAGATTGTCACTGTCAAAGGCCATATAAATTTGAAGAGAAAGGAGGTCGCCATTTTTTTATGAGTCAGAGAGTCATAAGAAGGAAGATAATAATGCCAATAAGTGTCACCACTTATCCCAAAATCAGACACAAACCAGATATTAATAAGAAGAACCAACATGTCTATTAATCAAATATTAAGAAGGAACAACATGCTCACACCATTCTAAACTATATATGAAGCATATTCAAACCATATAAGTGTCACCTATCCCAAAATCAGGTACAATGACAAATTCATACTTAGGCATTAATGACCTCGCATATTACTTTAGTAAAAAATAATAACTTTATGAAGCATATACAAGTCGATCACTATATAAATGAGTTCACCTTATATATGATCGTCCAATCAGTTTACCTGCTCGCCATATGCATAAACTTCACCTTACATTAACATATTAGTGTATTTATTAGTATAATTCATTCCATTCACTTAAAGAGCGTATAGTAAGAAGACCAAGAGATGAAAGCATCACACCAACAAATTACAACGACAATATACATCACATGCTTACATGATTCATCTCATAAATTCACACAATAACACAAAATATTTATATTTAATATCCAATACAACATGAATAATGAAAAAATTCTATGGCAAAAATTGAATAATTTTTTTTTAATTAGACAATTAATCATTGAAATCAAATTCAAATCCTATTAAATAATGATATCAGTATTATTAGTATGATTATATTAAAATTTACAATTGCATGTATTTATCCAAATAGAAATGGAATAATCATGGTTGCCCAAATAAAATAAAAACACAATCCTCTCTTTTTGATTCCATTCCACAATATATTGGCGGGAAAACGAAGCCAAAGAAATAAGAAACCCCACTAGACTCTCCTTTTGCCGTCATTCTCTTCCGATGTCGCAAACCGAAACCCTATCTTTGATTCATGAGATTGAATCTCTCGTCTCAGATCAACTTCAAGTGGTATTTTTCTCTCTATCTCCGATCAAATCTGTTTTTTTGCCCCTTCTAGATTTCAATTCTGAAGTATTTTCATCAAATTTCCATTCTTTTACCCCAAATTTCTTTCCTTTCATAAAAAATATTTTGATTTCTAACCTCGTGGGTTGTCTTTCAGGTTTCATACAAGTGGCTTAGTCGCAGTTATCTGATATCATCTGATGAAGCAAAGAGGTAGGGTTTTTTATTTTCTGAAATGGGTAAAAAACTGTTTTGTAAAATTGATGTTTTTTTTACTATTGTATTAGTATGTGAAGAGTTGAAAATTTTGTTACATTTAGGTTGCTTCAGGAATTTGTTGAAAAACATGAGGGTGGGTTGGAAGTGGTGTATGCTTTGTCTGGCTGGTTAAAGAGTACTCATCCTAGCTACCACATAAGGCTTGTTGCTGAGCCAAAACTTGCAGGTACTATGATATTTCTCTAAGTATAATAACTATAGTAGTAGTGGCAATTATGCAATGTGAAAGTTAGACACGGATACGAAACATACACCGATAACAATTTGAGTAAATAAGAGTGATTAACTGTAAATCATACGTGTTGGTGTCGTATTCATACTGGACATCTCTTAAATTTGAAGTGATGGTGCTACATAGATTATAAATTTACAAAATGATATGACTTTCCCTTGATGGTAATTTTTTTTTAACCATTTCCTGTTAGATATTTTGATTTGATTTGATATCATTTTCTAGTTCCATATCATAAATTCTTTTTGGACAAACCTGGTGTGTTTTATTCATAGTATGTTTCTGTTTAGTTTATGCTTGTTTGTTTGGTTTGAGTGATGAGCTTTTAGGGTTGGGATAAAATCAAACATAAACGGATGGGTTTAGTTTTTCAAGTGAGTGTTGATTGTCCTTTAGCGTCTTTTTTTCTACAGAATCTGAAGTAATTTTTGTTTATTAATTCTCTTAGTTGAAACCAGGACACAAATCAATTTGGTGTTTCTCTTACCCACCAGTTGGGTATGGTCAATTTCGTCTCTTTTTGAAGAACTGCTTATTAGGAAACTCGCTTGAGCTGTTCAGTTAACATTTTTACAAACATAGTTAGTGAAAGAGTTTTGAGAAAACATTTCCTGTCACTTGTGAAAAACATTAGGAAGTAGGAGTTACATGAAACTAAATCCCACCTTTTATGCAGAAGCACAACAGGAGTTTGATGGGCATTGCTCGGTCCAGGTATATAGTGTGCAAGCTAGCATTCCAAAGGATCCAGCTGTGCTTTGGAATGCAGAATTCATTCAAGCAGAAGAGCTCTTCAAGCAGCCTCCCTCGGCTAATAATTGTTTGAGAGACAATAGGTAGGTTCCATACCTTCAGAATAATATGTTTATGGTATTTTTGGTTTTTTCTTTTTGGTAATGAACATGTAATATAGTATTAGTATATATGCATTTAGTTGTCCCTCAAGCAAGTCTCGATGCTAGTAGAAATGCATTCTTTGTGAACTAGTCTGATTGCTTTATCATAATTATGCTATCAGACTTGGTGCTAGTCATATGGAACTGGCATATTTTCTTTTTGGTTCTCTTTGCTAGTGAAAATTACAACAGTTGTCTTTTTTGTACACTTGACATGAGACCAGATTTTTTCATGAAAGGTTTCTGTGAATTGCTTAAGTGGGAATACAGTGTCGTGCATATTTCTTTATGTATATCAGAATAAATATATACAGTTTACATTTACGAAGAAAGATGATTAAAAATTAAGCAACTTTGTATGTGACTATAATAACTTTCCAATGATATCTTGACTCAAATAGTTCGCTGTGACAAATTAATTGCTATTATACTTGCTCCAAACATTGTCATTTCTCTCCCAAATAATAGTTTTTTTCATAAATTACCAAAAAAAGTTCAATTAGTTACAATGCATGAAACCAAACTAAGATCCTTCTATGTTCTGCATTTAGAATATGCTCTCAACTATTGGAACGACAAGAGTGAAAATTTTAGTGTTTATAAAGAAAGTTCAGCATTAAGTCTTTCCATTGCTTTGTGTATAGTTCAGGTTTGCTTGTATATACGTTCCCCACCCCTTGTGCTATTTTCTTCTCCTATGAGAAATGTAGAATGTATATAATATGATTTTGATTTCTTGTTTGCAAGGAAAGGTTAAATGATGGAATGATGTGATGTGCACGTGTTCTTGTCATATACTAGTCTTTATTTGAGATATGATGTTTTCAATTATTTCTCAGGTTCTGTGGGATCTCTAATTCTTTTGTAAGAAGGAACGTGGAGGGCCAACCGGCAGTTTCTGCCACTCCACAAATAAAACCTTTAGCAGGCTTGGGACCAACAAAGAGTAACATTGTTCACCAACCTCCAGAGAACACAACACACAGTTCTGTTGCTAATGTTGACCACAAATTACAGAATGTGGTGAAAGATGTCAAGACTGAAAACAATGGTACAGGAAATACAGGATTTCATGATAACATCAATAAACCTACTGCAGAGAAAGAAAAGTCCCTTCCAGTGCCCACAGGCAAAAAGAAAGGACAGGCTGATAAAAGTAGCTCTTCTACTGGAGGTTCGTTGGCCAGCTTTTGGGGTCGTCCATCTACAAAACCCAAGCCTTGCTCAGTGCCAGCAGAAAATAGTAACCTGATTTCCAATCCCGCTGGTTAGATTCTATTCCAGTTTATTGAATATTCTTATGTTTTAGATTTCCAGATTGTTCTAAAGATTATAATTATAGTAGCATTAGTTTTGTAACATTGCATGTCCAATTTTTACTGACATGTAATGAAATATTTCAGAAGCCACTGAAAATGCCCAAACTTGTGCTCATGAAGCAGTAGATTGTGACAGTGGTGATGATGACAATCAAGGTGTCATCTTAAGAAGATCATCCAATAGGAAAAGGAGGGTTGTCTTTGATTTCTCAGATGAAGATGAAGATATCATCAGTTTAGCGTCACCAGATGTCCCTAAGAAACAGTCACCTCAAGATTCCAGACAAAATGATAAAAAGTCATTAGAGAAAACCACTTTGAATTTTGATTTGCAGGTAGAACATAAACCATTGGTTAAGGAAGAGAAAGCAACTGAGAAAAAAGTTTTCCAGCCACCAAGAGAAGATTTATCAATTATGACCAAGTGCACAAGTAATGGAAATCATCTACTGAAAAGCTGCAGAGTAGTGCTCCCGAAATTTCTGTAAATAAGGATAGTGTAAAAAAGGTATCTCCAGGTTCACCTAAGAGGAGAAAAGTGATGAAGACCAGGATTGATGAAAAAGGGAGAGAAGGTACTCTTAAATGCATTTTATAAATCACCAGGTTCTTTTTTCCTTTATAGCATACAAGTTAAACTTTATGTATGACTATAACACGTTAATTTTGCATCTATGTTTTGAACCTATAGTTCTTTAACAAAATTTCACTTATATATGCATGATTTTGGGTGATCCTCATCAAAATCTTCTTTCACCATAAGTTCTTTTGTATTGTATATTCTTGTTTGTCTGAGTTATGTTTATTCTTCAGTAACTGAAGTAGTCTGGGAGGGGGAGGAGACAGAGCCAAAGAAAGCTGATACAGATGCAGCAAAGAAAGCTGATACAGGTGCAGCAAAGAAAGCTGACTATAAAGCATCTACCAACGCTATCAACAGGTTAGTGTTATATTTACATTTGAACGGAATGAATGAAATTTTGGAAACAACAATACTTCAAATGCCGCATGACACCTTGTTAAGGTGTCATTTGAAGCATAAAAGGGTTCTTCATTAGGTTTGCTTTGCAACTCGCAAGGCATTTTTGAAGTTGCTTCAAGGTTTGACAGAACAATCTTGATTTCATAATATTGAAATGAGTTTGTACTTTGATATGAGCAATTCAAGGATGTAAGCAGTTTGCTGCTCATTCTTACCAGCTGATTGCCCATTCAGCGAGCAATAACATTTTAAAACTTGATGTTTGTAGACAAATCGAATAAGTGTGACAGTTATTGACAACTAACTTAATTTGTTGCATATCCAGTGCGCCGGCAACTAAGAAGCCACCAACTACATCAAATGCTACTGGAAAGGAAGCAAGAAAGCAGGAAACTCAAAGGATCCGAAGCAGGGCAATATTCTTTCATTTTTTAAGAAAGTATAAGACCAACTTCCCAAAGAGTTACAGTATTCAAGGGGCGATCTTTCTAGTGATTGCCTGGGTTTTGTATTACGCAGATCTAGTTCTATTTTAGTCTGGGTGCTTCCTTGTAATATGTACTCCAAATAACTAAAATACCTTAAACGTCTAATGCTTTTTTTATACTATTTCCTATCACTGAAAGTTGTTTCTGGCTAAACAATGGAATGCTGAGTGAAGATTAACTTTCATTTCTTACATGGAAAAATTCTTAGTAACTAACATCTTTTTACAAATCATCAATCATATTTTTTTTTGTTAATTAAAAAATAAAAATAAAATAAAATAACACTTGTAGCAAATAGTTTCATTCTATTGATTGTTTTTACAACTACAGGTATACATGTGTTTTCATGTCAATAATACGTAGGAGAAAAAATATTAAAACTTATAACACAATAAATAGTATAATGTCATACTTTGATTTTTGCTTACAAATAGAGTATTTCACTATTGTAAAGAGTAAAGATAAAAAGAGATAGATAACGTGAAAATAAATAAACACTTGTTTATATTATAAAAGTTTATTGTTTATAGGATCGATGACTGATAAAATATTGTCTTGACTGCATTTCAATGAACGAAGATTGAGCCTATAAATTAGACTGTTCCAAAACAAGCATCAAGACACTCACATTCATATAAGTTCATTTTTTGAGTAATTATTTGTGCTCGTATTATTCTAAATATTATGAATATGCTAAGGCTAACATGTGTAACTTGTAAGTGTACTAAAAATATAACAGAAATGCTATTTTAACACTCTTCATTACTCCTACATCATATTCTACTATTCACAAATACATCATGCTTTTTATTATTACTTAATTTTGCATCTAAAAAGGCAATAAGTAGCATTAACCATTAAATTTTCTCTCTCTTATCTTTTCATCTTCTGCCTTCTTCTTTCTGCAATCCATTTTTTTCCAACACCCACCACAATTCTTTATTTCTTCCATTGTAAATTCCTCCAACTTTTCATTTTTTTCCTATTATATTTTGTTCTTAATTTTGTATCCATTCTTTAACCTTATTGTGATTTTGGTTTGATTTTGTAATATAGAGGAATATATATATTTTTACATCTTTAAAGACTTTGCAATTTACAAAAATATTGTGGATTTGTGATTTCTTGTTGTTTATAAATGTTAATAAATTCTTAAAAATCAAAACATGAAGTATAATTGTGAATAAATAGTATTAAAAGAGTTATTCACCTCCGTTTATTCTTATAATTTTTTTTTGATTTTTCACATGTATTTAAAAATATAATAGTTGTGGTGTAAAAAAGAAAAATTATAAAAGATTTTACAAAATTGTCTTAAGATTACATAATTAAAAAGAGAGAATAATAAATATGTAAGAATATAATTTAAAAATAATATTAATAATTTATTATTATTATAAAACGATTTTATT
>NW_026113516.1:0-19884 GCF_024323335.1 Lathyrus oleraceus
CAAGGATTGGATGTTCAGAAGTCATCAGTCAATGCACAGCTTGCCAGAAACCCTAAAAAGTCAAACTTGTCAACTGTGATTGATTTTATGGTTTTGATGTGGATTTGTTTGAGAGAGCTTATTCATGTCCAAATAGGCCTCATATATCATGTCAAACACCATCATGGAAGAATTTGAAGCCAGATCAGAAATTTCCAAAAATAGAAACTGGACCTGTAATTGAAACCTGCCAAAAATGGAAAGTCTTGATCCTCAAATTACATCATGATACAGCTTCAAATGATTTTGCCCAACATGAAAGTTGAAGATCTTGTTCTCCCATTTCCAAAAAGTCCAAGAACACTCATTCCCATGTATGGTTGGCAAGTTATGATCAAATCATTTCAGAAATTTGGACTTCAAAAGGCCATATCTCTCAAACCATTTGGCCAAATTTGGTGGGGTTTTTTCCAACAAGTCACATTTGACCTCATCTTTCCAAATATGTAACCCTCATGCACCAAAACTCATGGATCAAAAGGGCTTTTTGAACCTACAGGATTTTTCAAATGAGGTGAAATTGAACTTTCCAAATAATCATTCCCAACCATTTCTACCATCCAAACATTTCTGAAATGTTATTTGTGACTTGTGGAAGGCCCATTTTCTGGCAGACACCACCCATCACCTACTTGCTTGAAAATTGGCCAAAAGTACACTTTTTACTAACTCCATTCCACATTTTCATGAACCTTGCTCAGTACCATTGAACAACATATATATTCATCATTTCCTGCTGAAGAAACCCTAGCAGCCACATTGACAACAGAAAAAACTCTTTCTCTCATTCTCTCATTTTTGTGCATTGTTGAACCTTCTCCACAAAACCTCAAGAGCTCGAGCTGGCTTGGTTTGCTTCATCATCCATCATATTTTGAAGCTGTTGCAAGCCCTGAACACCACTGGAAGCTCATTTCCACGGCTGTTTTTCTTCAAGATCATCAATGGCTCCCAGGTTAAAGCATTTCAAGCTATTTCGAGCCAACCCAACTTCATCATTCAACCTTAGGGAGCTTAAGGAGCATCTGTTTCACTTTAACATGACCAAATAACAACTGTATCGACACTGCTCTTCCAACTTGGTAAAATTTCGACTCCTTGTTTCTTTAAACTATTATGTGCTTTAGCTAGGTCTTGTTGTGCTGGTCATTCTGAAACTTAAACCACTAAAAATGGTTAAGTATGCTGAAAGTTACATGGATCTAAAGTTTGATAGTTGAATATGTTTTTGATTCGATTCTTGATGTTTAGCTCAAATTACTGAAACCAAGCCTGGATTTGGATTGTGTGATGTTAGACGATTCTAATGTTATGTTTAATTCCCATTTCTGGGATTTTTGTTCATCATTGATGATGAACATCACTGTAGCAAAAACCCTAAAGCGCTGCCCAAATTCTTTTTCGCGTGTGCATGTCGTGGTACTGTTCCAGCCCCATGAGCCAATCAAATTATTTCATTCCCTGGCCCAAAACGCATCGTTTCATTAACTTGTCCAAGTAATTTCAAAATTGCCATTCCCGTGCCATGTGACCCATTAAATCATGTTGGTTTCTATTATTTATTTCATTTGATTGCCCCAACTTACAAAAATTCATAACATCTTCATTTCAAATCCAAATTCATGGGAATTTTTGCATTGTGTTCATCTGGATCTCTACTTTTTTATCATGATTTTTCCTGATTTTTTGGATGAGTGAATTTTAAATGGTACTAGGGTTTGTGACATGTATGCATATTTTGTACACTTTGACAAAACATTTGTGAAATGATGATGCTTTATCCAATGGCTCCCAAATTTTTTTGTGCTTAAACTAGACACATTCATGGTGATTTTGGTGTAGAGTTTGTGAATTTATCATTGCTGGTTTGTGAGTTATGATTTTTTGAATTAGGGTGTGACAATTTGTGTCACACCATTGATGTCCAACTTCATGATTTTCATTACCATGCTTCTTGAACTCAAATTGGTTGAATTTTTGCATGAATGTACTCTTGTATGTCTAGTTTACATGTGAATTTTCTTGGAATTAATTGTGGCATTTCCTAATTGTTTGAGATTTTCTCCCCTGTTTGACCAAAATGTTGACTTTTTGTGACACATGTTCCCATTTCATTTGTGAAATTCTCATACTTTATTGGATGGACATGAAATTTGACATGTGATTACTAGACATCTTAAGCTTTGCCATGGTTTTAGTCCCATTCATTTATCATACACCATCTCTGATTTATGAATTTTTCAAGTTGATGCATGTTTGGTTGACTTCTTTGAGCATGTTCAAAATTGCTTTGACTTTCTGATTTTCATTGACTGCCTTCCACTTGTCCAAATGAGATGAAATTTGACATGCTTACCATGCTATGGATTGTGATTGACCATGATTTATTTGGTGATTTTTGGAAATGTTTAAGATTGCTTTTGAGTTAAGTCTTGCTGTTGACTTCTTTGAGCTTCTATGCCATGCTTTGACTTCTTTTGTTCATGAAATGATGATGATGATTGATATGAATGTGAACCCAATTGGTTTGTTTCTTGATTGTTTGAACATGATTTTGGATACTTGCCCTTTGCTGTTTTAACTTTTTCATTCTCTTTTGACCCTAGGCTTGCCCTAGTGGTCCTGTTACTCACCTTTGAGCTCATGTTTTCAGGTTGACCAACAAATGACCAATGAGACCATTTCTTTTTGATTGAGCTTGCTTGATTATCATGACTAACTTGTTTGTTTTGTAGGTGGCTTGGCTCACATGCCTCAAGCCTTGTGCCTTGCACATCCATTTGCTTCTGATTAACTGTTGATGTCTGTTTCTTTTGCTTTGTTTGAAGTTGTATACTAATGTCTGCTTGACTATTTCAGGTGCTTTTAGTTGCTCAGTTCCTTGTGAACTTTTGCTTTGCTTTGCTTGTATAAGCAATTTGCATTGAGGTATATTTCTATCTTCATGTAGTCTGGAAGACCTGGCCTGTTACTTGGCCAGGCAACTGTCTGAAGTCCTCCTTAAGAGGCAATGTTTGTGATGTTTAATTTGTCCTTGCATAGAGTCAAAGACCTCCTAAGTGAAGAGGCAATTGGCAGAACCCAAGGGATATGCAACCTATCCCCTGCTATTCTGTGTGTCATCTGCTTTGCTCACACCACTGTGTTGATGCATTGCAGATACAAACCCAAGATCTTGTACAATTGTACAGTTGAGTCAGTTTCAAATGTGTAGAAGGGTTCCCACTTTCTGAACCCACACATTCTTGTCTTAAGCTCTCCCAGGCCAGGGATAAGAGCTGTGAAGTCTTATCTTCACTCACCTTTCATCTGCTTCACCTTAGCCCCTCAATGGCAAGGTTAAGAGCAACATTACCCAGTTCCAGAGGTTTGTTTGTTGAGGTTGATATGACCCCTCGACTAAAACCTAACCCTTGTTTGAGCCACTTGCTTGTGTATAGTGTGTGCTATCTGTGCTTGTATGTTTGTTTGACTTGCTTCCTGTGCAAGTTAGTGTTTGTTTGACTTGCTTCCTGTGCAAGTTAGGTTTTGCTTGGCTTGCTTCCTGTGCAAGTTAAGTGTGTGTGTGGCTTGCTTCCTGTGCAAGTCATGATTAGGATAGGCTGGCTCCCTGTGCCAGTTAGCTAGAAACCTTAACTTAGGGATGATTTGCATGATAACATCTAGGCTCGAGTCGTAGTCTCCCTAGTTGTGTCTCCCTCTGTTATCTGGTTAGGCTAGTCCTTTATCCCTCGTAGGGGAACTACGTCGCCCTGATCTCATACCAGATGAGGTACGTAGGCAGGAGATGAGCTGATCTCTCCGGGCGCCCTTTTCTTTTTGTGTGTGTTGTTTGACAGTTGCTAGGCTCGAGTGCCTGACTCCTTAGCAATTTTTGTCTGTTTGTTGAGTGTGTGCTTGACAGTTATAGCTCGAGTCCCGACTCCCTATTAACTTGTTGTGTGTTGTGTGCTTGGAAGCTGATGTAAGTCCATCGAGTGGCATTCGGGTTCCAGTGTGTGTGTTTTTTGGTTCGGATGCTGATGTAAGTCCAGTGATTGGCATTCAGGCTCCACGTTTGCCTTTGCCTGTGTTTGTTTGTGTGCGTGTCAGCCGAGCTACGAATGCTCTGATTCTTCTCTCGTCCGAGAAGATACGTATGCATAGGATGCGATATCCTAGCGAGCATGTGTCGTTTCCCCAGTCCGAACTACTTCGACTCTGATGTCTATGCCTGATAGACTAAGTAGGCCCAGGATGCGATATCCTGCCGAGTCAGTTTCAGTCTGTTTCTTGTGTCTCTTTCAGCCAGTGTGTGTGTGTGTGAGCAGTGTTTTAGCAACCATTTTCCTTCCTATTGTGCGTGGATCCCGTCGAGTACGACGGATGCGTAGGGGTGCTAATACCTTCCCTTCGCATAACCGACTCCCGAACCCATTCTCTTTGGTCGCGAGACCATGTTCTTTCCAGGTTTACTCTGAGCGTTTCCTTTCCCTCTTTTGGGATAAATAACGCACGGTGGCGGCTCTGTTGTTCTTGTTTTCCCGCCGGTTTTTCGCGTGATGCGACAGCTGGCGACTCTGCTGGGGATATAGAGAAGTTGACCTGTGCTGGTCCATCTTCCCTAAGCGAGTCTCTCCTAGCGCTCTCTAGGTTAGGGTTTTGGTTGCTGTTTGCTGTTATTTATTGCATTCATTTATTTATTGTTTGCATTTATGTTTGCATTAATGTTTGCATTCATATTCATCTGTTCACCTGGCTGGCTGGTTGTCTGTTTCTCTCTGTTGGGGTGGGAGTTACATGAGGTAAAAGGCCCAATACCCAGGCCATGAGTGAAATCTAGGATACTTAGGAATAGAGTGATTCATGGGAAGCGGGTGGTATTGCGCCACTTAGCGGAACATTGATATCACGAGCAGTTCAGACCCTGGTGGGATATTATCGTTACATACTTCGGGTGTGTATATGATGATATTCTGCGAAAGGTTATTTATGCTGCGTTTCTCTCGACCTTACCCTGGCCTAGATGACACCCGTGAGTGGGGAGGGAATGATCATTATTACAGGTACAGTTGGTGACTTGTTGGTGACTTGTTGGTGACTTGTGATCCTGTTGGTGACTATTGGTTCAGAATTTTGGGGTCTCAGATGACTTTGGGTTTCAGATGAATTTGTGGTTCCGAGTTCAAGCCGAAGCTTTGATCCTGTGTTCTGAGAGACACAGCCAACCAGTCGTGTCTGCATCATTTGCATCATAGCATATTTATTTTTCAAAAGAAACGCAATAAAAAAGGATACAAAAAAAAAGAAGAGAAAAGAAAAGAAAAAAAACTAATCCCTGCATGCATATCATTTCTCAGGTACATTCCAGAGCTTGTTCACTGATAGAGATGGCAACAGTCCCAGAGTTGAAGCGGAAGACTTGTTCCTACAGCTTTCACCGTGAACCTTTGACGTCTCTGATTGAGTTGAGCAACCTTATGACCAGTGGTAACCAGAAGGGGTTTGTTGACCAGTATGGAGATATTCTGACACTGTTGAAGATGGTAGTCGATCCGGTGCCGTTGCAGACTCTTCTACAGTTCTACGACCCAGAGCTTCATTGTTTCACCTTTCAAGATTATCAGTTGGCGCCTACTCTTGAGGAGTACTCCATTCTGCTGAGTGTCCCGGTCCGGTATCAGGTTCCTTTCTTGGATGTGCCCAAGGAGGTTGATTTCAGAGTTGTTGCCAGAGCTCTCCATTTGGGTATCAAGGAAGTCAGTGATAGTTGGAAGTCCAGTGGGGATGTTGTAGGATTGCCTTTGAAGTTTCTGTTGAGGGTAGCTAGAGAAGAAGCAGAGAAGGGAAGTTGGGAAGCCTTTCATGCTCAGTTGGCCGTCATGATCTATGGGATCGTCCTGTTTCCGAGTATGCCCAATTTTGTTGACTATGCTGCAGTCAGTATTTTCATTGGAGGAAATCCAGTTCCTACTCTGTTAGCTGACACTTACTATGCTATTCACAGTAGGCATGGTAAGGGTGGGGCTATCAGGTGTTGTCTCCCGCTTTTGCTCAGATGGTTCTTGTCTCTCCTGCCAGTCAGTGGACCTTTTGTGGATGCTCAGAGCACGCATAAGTGGACTCAGAGGGTTATGTCTCTTACCTCCTATGATATCAGGTGGCAATCTTACCGGATGGATGTGCGTAACGTCATTATGAGCTGTGGAGGATTCCGTAATGTGCCACTCGTAGGGACTAGGGGTTGCATCAATTACAACCCGGTTCTTTCTCTTCGCCAGTTGGGGTTTGTGATGAAGGGAAGACCACTTGAGGCTGAGGTAGCTGAAAGTGTGTATTTTGAGAAGCAGAGTGACCCGGCTAGATTGGAGCAGATAGGGAGAGCTTGGAAGTCTATTGGTGTGAAGGATGGATCTGTCTTAGGGAAGAAGTTTGCCGTTGCTATGCCTGATTACACTGATTGGGTCAAGGAGAGAGTAGAAACTTTGTTGTTACCCTACGATAGGATGGAGCCGTTGCAGGAGCAACCACCTTTGATCCTTGCTGAGAGTGTGCCTGCGGAGCACTACAAGCAAGCCCTGATGGAGAATCGCCGTTTGAGAGGAAGGAGCAAGATACCCAGATGGAGCTGTACAAAGCCAAAGCTGATAGGTTGAACTTGGCTCATCAACTCAGAGGAGTGCGAGAAGAAGATGCTAGCAGACTGAGAAGCAAGAAGAGATCCTACGAGGAGATGGAGAGCATGTTAGATGCAGAACACCGGGAGTGCTTGAGGCTGCAGAGGGTTGAGGCCAGCTATCAGAAGAAGATCAGAGACTTGGAGAAGCAACTCAGAGATAAAGACATCCAGTTGAAGAAGGAAGTAGACTTGAGACAGGCATCAGAGAACCACCTTGGAGGAGAAGTGGTAGAGCTTAGACGACAACTGAAGGAGAAGATCACTCTTTTGCCAGAATGTTCAGAATGTGACCTGTTGATAGACCAGTGTCAGTACTTGAAGACTCTCATTCCGGGAGGCCGTTTGTCTTAGCTTGTATCTTTGATATGTATGTTGAGAATCACCTCCAGGCTTGTTGGATGGGATTCATTGTTGTACTCCGATTGTTTGGATTTTCTTTGTCGACTTTGTTGTATGATCCTGTTACTCATATAGATGAGGTTGTTGGTTTCACCTTGTACTCATCACTCTTGTGTATGTTGTTTCTGTGCTTCTGTGTTGTTCTTGCTGCAGGTTGCCATCTTTTGAGGATGACTCAGGCTCTTTGAATGCCTGAGAAATGAACATATCATGTGCATCATACGCATCATTAGCACCATACTCATATCATTTTGCATAACAGGTGTTCTTGGTCGTGACTTCTCACTCTTGGTTCCTGTTCAGGCAGGATAGCTGATCAACGTCCGCACCGCTACTCAACAAGACTGAATCAACAGAGAGGTATGGATCAAGTTCAAGCTGAGTTGGCTGAGATGAAGGCTAACATGGCCCAGTTTATGAATATGATGCAAGGGGTTGCACAAGGTCAAGAAGAACTTCGAGCCATGGTTCAGAGACAAGAGGCTGCAATTCCACCGGTCAACCATGCTCCGCCAGAGGGAGGCCCGGTCAATGATAACAATGTTGCTGCTGCTGTACCCATCAACAACTATGCTGTAGGTGATGAGTTGGGGGGTATTCGAATCAACGGTCAACCTATTGCTCCAGATGCCGCTAATGCCAGAGCAGTCCGTGCCCCGGCCCGTAATCCTGCTCCGATTGTTGACAGACAAGAGGATATGTTCACTCTGCTCAGTGAAGACGAAGACGTTCTGGGAAGGGTTGATGAGAGGGATCGTAAAGTTGATGCCCTTGCTGAGAAGATCCGAGCTATGGAATGTCAGAATTCTCTCGGTTTTGATGTTACCAATATGGGGTTGGTGGAAGGTTTGAGAATCCCTTACAAGTTCAAAGCACCGTCCTTCGATAAATACAACGGTACTTCTTGCCCTCGCACCCATGTGCAGGCTTATTATCGAAAAATCTCTGCGTATACCGATGATGAAAAGATGTGGATGTATTTTTTCCAAGATAGTCTATCTGGGGCTTCTTTGGACTGGTACATGGAATTGAAGAGAGATTCGATCCGATGCTGGAGGGATCTGGGTGAGGCCTTCTTGAGGCAATATAAACACAACATGGACATGGCGCCTAGCCGGACTCAGCTGCAGAGTCTATGTCAGAAATCCAAGAGAGCTTCAAGGAGTACGCCCAGAGGTGGCGTGAACTGGCTGCTAGAGTTCAACCCCCTATGCTGGAGAGGGAGTTGACAGATATGTTTATCGGTACTCTTCAGGGTGTGTTTATGGACCGGATGGGGAGCTGCCCATTCGGTAGTTTTTCTGATGTTGTCATTTGTGGAGAGAGGACTGAGAGCTTGATTAAAACTGGGAAGATCCAAGATGCTGGTTCCTCTTCTTCTAAGAAGCCGTTTGCTGGGGCACCTCGTCGAAGAGAGGGTGAAACTAATGCTGTTCAACACCGCAGAGATCAGAACAGAAGTGAATACCGTCAAGCTGCTGCAGTGACCATTCCGGCACCTCAACCTCGTCAACAACAACAACAAAGAGTTCAACAACCGCAACAACAACAACAGCAACGTCCGTATCAGCCCAGACAAAGGATGCCTGATCGACGTTTTGATTCGCTACCCATGTCGTACGCCGAACTGCTGCCCGAACTACTCAGGTTGGGGATGGTTGAGTTGCGTACAATGGCTCCGCCTACAGTATTGCCTCCTGGGTACGACGCCAACGTCCGTTGTGACTTTCACTCTGGGGCACCAGGGCATCATACTGAGAAGTGTCGGGCTCTCCAGCACAAGGTCCAAGATTTGATCGATGCCAAGGCGATCAACTTCGCTCCAGTGCCTAACGTCGTAAACAACCCTATGCCTCAGCATGGTGGGCATAGAGTGAACAATATTGAGGGGAAAGAAGCTGAAGATCTGGTTGTTAATGTTGATGATGTTCAGACTTCTCTGCTAGTTGTGAAGGGCCGTCTGCTGAATGGGGGTGTCTACTCGGGCTGTGATGAGGATTGTTTGGGCTGTGCAGAATCTGAGAATGGTTGCGACCAGTTAAGGGCCGGTATCCAGGGTATGATGGATGAGGGTTGTTTGCAATTCAGTAGGGCTGTAAAAGATCGTGGAACAGTGTCAACTATCACCATTTACTTTAAACCGTCTGAAGGACGTGGACAAAGGGTCGTTAGTGCACCTGCAACAAATGGTACCCCAGTTACCATTTCCGTGCCTGTAACCATCAGTGCTCCAACTACTATCGTTGCGTCTGGAAGAAGGGCTGTTGAGAATAGTAGAGCCGTGCCGTGGAAGTATGATAATGCTTACCGCAGTAACAGAAGGGCTGAAAGTCAGACGAGACCAGTGAATCAAACTCCAGTGACAATTGGTTTACCGAATAGAGTTCCTGCAACTGTTGGTCCGGCTGTGGATAATGTAGGGGGTCCAGGAGGTTTTACCAGAAGCGGTCGTCTGTTCGCACCGCAGCCTTTGAGGGACAATAATGCTGAGGCTCTCGCCAAAGCAAAGGGTAAGCAAGCTGTGGTTGAGGAAGAACCTGTCCAGAAGGAAGCGCCCGAGGGGTCATTTGAGAAGGACGTGGAGGAGTTTATGAAGATAATCAAGAAGAGTGACTACAAGATTGTAGATCAGTTGAATCAAACTCCGTCCAAGATTTCTATACTTTCACTGTTGTTGTGCTCTGAGGCACACCGTAATGCCTTGCTGAAGATGTTGAATCTGGCTTACGTGCCTCAGGAGATTTCTGTCAATCAACTGGAGGGTGTGATGGCCAATGTGAGCACCAGGCATGGTGTAGGATTCACCAACCTGGACTTACCGCCTGAAGGGCGAAACCATAACAAAGCCTTGCACATCACCATGGAGTGCAAGGGGGCAGTGTTGTCTCACGTATTGGTAGACACCGGGTCGTCGCTGAATGTGCTGCCTAAGCAGATTCTGAAGAAGATTGATGTGGAAGGGTTTGTGCTTACTCCCAGTGACCTGATCGTTCGTGCTTTCGACGGATCCAAACGTTCTGTGTGTGGGGAAGTTACCTTGCCTGTGAAGATAGGTCCTGAGGTATTCGATATCATCTTCTATGTTATGGACATCCAGCCCGCCTATAGTTGTTTATTGGGGCGTCCATGGATTCATGCAGCAGGGGCAGTCTCGTCGACTCTCCATCAAAAGCTCAAGTATGTCTGGAACGGTCAGATTGTGACTGTGTGCGGTGAAGAAGAGATTCTGGTGAGTCATCTATCCTCGTTCAAATATGTTGAGGTGGATGGCGAGATCCACGAAACCTTATGCCAGGCGTTTGAGACTGTGGCTCTTGAGAAAGTGGCGTACGCTGAGCAGAGGAAGCCAGGTGCTTCAATTACTTCTTACAAGCAGGCTAAGGAGGTTGTTGATTCTGGCAAAGCTGAAGGCTGGGGCAAGATGGTGGATTTGCCTGTCAAAGAAGACAAATTTGGCGTTGGTTATGAGCCTCTCCAAGCAGAGCAGAATGGTCAAGCGGGTCCGAGTACCTTTACCAGCGCTGGGCTGATGAATCATGGCGACGTCTCTGCAACCGGTAGTGAAGACTGTGACAGTGATTGTGATTTGGACAACTGGGTTCGCCCGTGTGCACCAGGGGGGTCTATCAACAACTGGACGGCTGAAGAAGTGGTTCAAGTTACTCTTCTGACAGAGTAATTTTCTGTTGTTTTGTCATTTTGCATGAAAATCCTACGATCTGCCCAAGGCGTAGTGATTCATTGTAGGGCCTCATCATGTTTTAATGATTATCATTAATGAAGGACATTTTTTGCAATCAAACTTTGTGATCCCTGTCTTTCTATTTTTTGTTTTCATCTTTTTTCAAAAACAATAAAAATGGCAATGTTTTTGTTTTTTGTGACTTTATTGAACTCTTTTTCTAAAACAAAGCATTAAACATGCAGAAGCGATCTTATGGCATTCACTATGAACAGTTCTGTTATGGCTCAGTATGATTTCGACAATCCCATCTACCAAGCTGAAGAGGAGAGTGAGGAAGACTGTGAACTCCCTGCAGAATTGGTCAGATTGCTGAAGCAGGAGGAAAGGGTCATCCAACCTCATCAGGAGGAGTTGGAGGTTGTTAATTTGGGTACTGAGGACGCCAAAAGAGAAATCAAGATTGGGGCTGCTTTAGAGGACTCTGTCAAGAGGAGGCTGATTGAGATGCTGAGAGAATATGTGGAGATATTCGCCTGGTCATATCAAGATATGCCTGGGTTAGATACAGACATTGTGGTGCATCGATTACCTCTTAGAGAAGGATGTCCTTCGGTCAAGCAGAAGCTTCGTAGAACGAGTCCTGACATGGCAACTAAGATCAAGGAAGAGGTTCAGAAGCAGTGGGATGCAGGTTTTTTGGCTGTTACAAGTTATCCCCCATGGGTGGCCAACATCGTTCCTGTGCCGAAGAAGGATGGTAAAGTCAGAATGTGTGTCGATTACCGGGATTTGAATAGAGCGAGTCCGAAAGATGATTTCCCATTACCTCACATTGATGTATTGGTTGATAATACGGCTCAATCCTCGGTATTCTCTTTCATGGATGGTTTCTCTGGATATAATCAGATCAAGATGGCGCCAGAGGACATGGAAAAGACGACATTCATTACACCTTGGGGCACGTTCTGCTATAAGGTGATGCCATTTGGGCTAAAGAATGCTGGTGCTACCTATCAGAGGGCAATGACGACTCTTTTTCATGACATGATGCACAAAGAAATTGAAGTGTACGTAGATGATATGATTGCGAAGTCGCAGACAGAAGAGGAGCACCTGGTTAATTTGCAGAAGCTGTTTGACCGGTTGAGAAAGTTCAAGCTGAGGTTGAATCCGAACAAGTGTACGTTTGGGGTGAGATCAGGGAAGCTTTTAGGCTTCATTGTCAGTGAGAAAGGGATTGAGGTTGATCCAGCGAAAGTCAAAGCTATTCAAGAGATGCCTGAACCGAAAACGGAGAAGCAAGTCCGTGGGTTTTTAGGGAGATTGAACTACATTGCAAGGTTCATATCTCACCTAACTGCCACGTGTGAACCAATTTTCAAACTGCTTAGAAAGAATCAGGCGATCAAGTGGAATGATGACTGTCAGAAAGCTTTTGACAAGATAAAGAGTATTTACAGAAACCTCCAATCCTTATACCTCCAGTTCCAGGGAGACCTCTGATAATGTACCTGTCAGTGACTGAGAACTCGATGGGGTGTGTATTGGGACAGCATGACGAGTCTGGTCGAAAAGAGCATGCCATATACTACCTTAGCAAAAAGTTTACCGACTGTGAAACAAGATATTCACTGCTCGAGAAAACTTGCTGTGCTTTGGCCTGGGCTGCTCGCCGACTGAGGCAGTATATGTTGAACCATACTACCTTATTGATTTCTAAGATGGATCCAGTGAAGTACATCTTTGAGAAACCGGCTCTCACCGGACGCGTTGCTCGTTGGCAGATGATTCTAACAGAATATGATATTCAGTACACGTCACAAAAGGCCATCAAAGGTAGTATTCTGTCAGACTACCTCGCCGAGCAACCGATTGAAGATTATCAGCCTATGATGTTTGAATTCCCTGATGAAGACATCATGTATCTTAAGATGAAAGATTGCGAAGAGCCTCTTGTCGAGGAAGGACCGGATCCGGATGACAAATGGACACTGATGTTTGATGGGGCTGTGAATATGAACGGTAACGGTGTTGGGGCAGTATTGATCAATCCTAAAGGTGCTCATATACCTTTTTCTGCCAGATTGACGTTTGACGTCACCAACAACGAAGCTGAGTATGAGGCTTGTATCATGGGGATAGAAGAAGCCATTGATCTGAGGATCAAAACGCTTGACATATTTGGAGATTCCGCTCTAGTGGTCAATCAAGTCAATGGAGATTGGAATACGAATCAGCCGCATTTGATTCCGTATAGAGATTACACCAGAAGAATACTGACGTTCTTCAAGAAGGTGAAGTTGTATCATGTCCCCCGGGATGAGAATCAAATGGCTGATGCCTTGGCTACTTTGTCGTCTATGATCAAAGTTCATTGGTGGAATCATGTGCCACATGTTGCGGTGAATCGACTCGAGAGGCCTGCGTATGTGTTTGCAGCCGAGTCTGTTGTGATTGATGAGAAGCCGTGGTATTATGACATCAAGAACTTCCTCAAGACTCAGGAGTATCCTGAAGGTGCGTCGAAGAATGACAAGAAAACCCTGAGAAGGCTAGCTGGAAGCTTCTATTTGAATCAGGATGATGTGCTGTATAAGAGAAACTTTGACATGGTCTTGCTCAGATGCGTGGACAGACCCGAGGCGGACATGTTAATGCAGGAAGTTCATGAAGGTTCCTTCGGTACTCATGCCGGCGGACATGCAATGGCTAAGAAATTGTTGAGAGCGGGTTATTACTGGATGACTATGGAATCCGATTGTTTCAAGTATGCTCGGAAGTGCCATAAGTGTCAAATTATGCTGATAAGGTGCATGTACCACCAAGCCCTCTGAATGTCATGAATTCGCCTTGGCCGTTTGCCATGTGGGGCATTGATATGATTGGGAAGATTGAGCCTACTGCTTCGAATGGACATCGCTTCATCTTGGTTGCGATTGACTATTTCACCAAATGGGTGGAAGCAGCTTCCTATGCTAACGTTACCAAACAAGTGGTTACCCGGTTCATCAAGAAAGAAATCATATGTCGTTATGGAGTTCCTGAGAGAATCATCACTGACAATGGTTCGAATCTCAATAACAAGATGATGAAAGAGCTTTGTAAAGATTTCAAGATTGAACATCACAATTCTTCTCCTTACAGACCGAAGATGAATGGTGCTGTAGAAGCGGCGAACAAGAATATCAAGAAGATTGTGCAGAAGATGGTCGTTACGTACAAGGATTGGCATGAGATGCTGCCTTTCGCTTTGCATGGGTACCGTACCTCAGTACGTACGTCGACCGGGGCAACCCCTTACTCCCTTGTGTATGGTATGGAAGCTGTCCTACCTGTTGAAGTGGAGATTCCTTCTCTGAGAGTTTTATTGGATGTCAAGCTGGACGAAGCCGAGTGGATTCGAACAAGGTTTAACGAGTTGAGCCTTATCGAGGAGAGACGGCTAGCAGCTGTATGCCATGGACAGTTGTATCAGCGAAGGATGAAGCGAGCCTTTGATCAGAAAGTGCGTCCTCGAAGCTATCAGATCGGTGATCTAGTTTTGAAGAGGATCCTCCCTCCCGGTGCAGATAACAGGGGCAAGTGGACTCCTAATTATGAAGGTCCATATGTTGTGAAAAAGGTATTCTCCGGTGGAGCCTTGATGCTTACAACTATGGATGGTGAAGATTTTCCGTCTCCTGTTAACTCAGATGTAGTCAAAAAATACTTCGCATAAATTGACCCGCTGGACAAAAAGAAAAAAGAGTCCAGGCAAAAAAGGGCATCCCGGCGAACCAAAAAACAGAAAGAAAAGGTTCGGGCAAAAATTAGGGATAAAATGAAAAGAATTTGTACACCCGGTAAGTCGAAAACCCGCAAGGGCGGCTTAGGCAAAAATGGGTATCCCGGTGGATTGAAAACCCGAAAGGGCGATCCAGCCAAAAGAGGGATTAAAGCGAAGACTACAGTCTGAGTTGTCTGTACTTCATCAAGCTTTGTCGTCTGCCATCTCGAAAGATGTGATCCGTCCAGTCATTCTTCTCAGAAAGCAAGGAGTTGGGAGGAAAACTGATGATCTGTGAGTTATAACAGAATTGGGAAATAGTGGATGCCGTGTTCACATTGCCATTAGGATAGATTTTTCCTTTTGTGCGCAATTACCTCTTTCTAGGAATTGCTTCCCAATGTATTTGCCTTTTCAGGCACATTTTCAATCAATAAAAGTCGTTATTCAGATAAATGGCTCTTTTGTTTTTATTTTTACTGTTTTGTTTGCAAAAATGTCCGAATTTTTGATAAGCATTGCATATAAGAACATGAAGGCTACACAATAACTTGCAAAATGACAAAACATTTGAAAATCATTTTGAATGTTGAGGACACTTGAGCGTATCTTGTCCATGTATCCCCTGGGGGCATTTTGTTGTGCTGTTTTTCAGGTTGGCATCTGTGAGGACGTTTCCTCAGCAGATATTTTCCCCAAGCAAGTTTGGAAGCTATCAGAGCTATGTTCCCCTGCGGAGACGTCTGTGGATAGTGCCTTCTATTCCCCAACAGATCTAAGGATTGCCTATCCCCAGCAGGCCTGTATTTGCCGATTTCCTCCCCGAGTGAGGCAGGTTCATTGAAATTTATCTCCAGCATTTATCCTATCTGTGGACTGAAGGATATCCCCAGCGGAGTTTACCTTTCCCCAGCAGCAGTGCTATTCTCCAACATGAGTGAGAAGTCGTTGCTCTCCCTGCAGAGTCTCCCCGCAGAGTTGGAGTACCCGATCAGTTTTGGCTCCCCAGCCGGAGTTTTTCATCATTTTTGCATTTTTGCATTTTAGTGATCATTGCATCCTCAAACTGCGTAGCATTCCCATTCAATATGGAGCATTACGCCATAGAAAAATTCAAACATATGCATTCATGTGTTAACCTCACCAGACCGTATCCCCGGCAGAGGCGGATCATTTCATTCAACATCAGCACAGCAAGTCTGCTACAGTTGCTCTTGACAGCATTCAGGATTGATATCCCCACAGAGGTTTATTACCTCACCCGTTGGTGACAGAAAGTTTGTTTCTCCCCAGTGAGACCCCCAGCAAGTGGTCAACCTTGCCTTGACATATCTAAGATGGTAAGTGTCATGCCAGCGCCCGCGTGTGTTTCTTTGTTTGGTGTCGGTAAACACCATTGTTTCGGTGTCTGTAAACATCGGGTATTCTCCCCAGTCATCAGTAAATGTCTGGTCATCATTTTTGGTGTCGGTAAACACCATTGTTTCGGTGTCTGTAAACATCGGGTATTCTCCCCAGTCATCAGTAAATGTCTGGTCATCATTTTTGGTGTCGGTAAACACCATTGTTTCGGTGTCTGTAAACATCGGGTTTTCTCCCCAGTCATCGGTAAATGTCTGGTCATTTTTTGATGTCGGTAAACATCATCTTTCGATGTCGGTAAACATCGAGTCTTTTCTGCAGTCATCGGTAAATGTCTGATAATCCCCAGCTAGAGATCCCCAGTAGAGTCATCGGTAAATGTCCTATCTGGTTTCCAGTTGCAAATATTTGTTTTTTCCCTTAGTGAAGTGTTCCCCGGTCATCGGTAAATGTCTGGTCGTTTTTGGATGTCGGTAAACATCATCTTTCGATGTCGGTAAACGTCGAGTCTCATCCCAGTCATCGGTAAATGTCTGGTCATGCTTTGTTTCCTTGTTGATAAAATCAAGATCCCCAGAAGTCGTCGGTAAACGTCTTGTCTGATTACACCACAAAGATTTTGTTCCTCCCCAAGTGGAGACGCCATCGGTAAATGGCCCTGTATGCTTCGATATCGGTAAATATTGAATGCCCAGTTTTATCCGCCATCGGTAAATGGCCCCGTTTTCTTCGATATCGGTAAATATCGGATCCCCAGTTGCAGTAGCCATCGGTAAATGGTCGAGTTGAAGTTGATATCGGTAAATGTCAAGTTTCTTTGAAGCCACCATCGGTAAATGGTCTTGCTTCCTTTTACATCAGAGTTGTTTCCCAGCAGCCATCGGTAAATGGTCTTGCTGAAGTTGATATCGGTAAATATCAAGTTACCAGTTTCTAACCATCGGTAAATGGTTTCGCCTTTCTGAAGTTGTCAATTGCAGGCGTCATCGGTAAATGACGTGGTTCTTCTTGTATCATATCCGGCAGAGTGCAAATTTCTACGGTTCTTGGTATTCAATCCCTGTTTACCCTGAAAGTCTGACAGCCGTTGCTATCATCCGTTCGGGTTCCCAGCTGATTGAATAGGGGCAGCTGTAGCACCTCAAATTTGCACCTATCATTGTACATACATTCTCATATTAGGTCATAACATAACATGGTCCACTGCATAACATTGCATTGTCCCTTTGCCTCAAGTGCAAGCCATCAGAAGAATTAGGTCAAACTGGTCAGGAGATCAGTCAGTCAAGCAAGCAAGTGCAATTCTCATTGAGCCAAGGCCCTAGGGTTGGTCCAACATGTTCACATGACTTGGGGATCCATTTGAAGTGTTTTGGTCAAGGATTGGATGTTCAGAAGTCATCAGTCAATGCACAGTCAGCCAGAAACCCTAAAAAGTCAAACTTGGTCAACTGTGCTGATTTTATGTTTTGATGGTGGGATTTGGTTTGAGAGAGCTCATTCATGTCCATATAGGCCTCATATATCATGTCAAACACCATCATGGAAGAATTTGAAGCCAGATCAGAAATTTCCAAAAATAGAAACTGGACCTGTAATTGAAACCTGCCAAAAATGGAAAGTCTTGATCCTCAAACTTACATCATGATACAAGCTTCAAATGAATTTTTGCCCAACATGAAAGTTGAAGATCTTGTTCTCCCATTTCCAAAAAGTCCAAGAACACTCAATTCCCATGTATGGTTGGCAAGTTATGATCAATCATTTTCAGAAATTTTTGAACTTCAAAAGGCCATATCTCTCAAACCATTTGGCCAATTGGGTGGGGTTTTTTGCAACAAGTCACATTTGATCCCTCTTTCCAAATATGCAACCATCATTCACCAAAACATTACCAATCAAAATGGCATTTTTGGACTTGCATGAATTAATTTCAAGTGAGGTTGAAAAATGACTTTCAAAATTAACCATTTCCAACCAATTCTACCAATCAAATATGTTCAGAAATCATATTTTGGACATGTTCAAGGCCCATTTTCGTGCAGTACATACACCCATTACCAACTTGCTTGAAAATTGGCAAAAGGACACTTTTCACCAACTCCATTCCACTTTTTCATGAACCTTGATTAGTACCATTAACAGAGTATATATTCATCATTTTCTCTCTGAAGGAAACCCTAGCAGCCACCACAACACAGAAAATATCACTTCTCTCAAAATCCATTTTCTCCCATCTTGAAATTTCTGCCAAAACCTCAAAGACTCGACCTTGCCTTTGTTGATTCATCATCCAAACATCTTGAGCTCATTCCAACATTGTTTCACCAACTGTAAGCTCATTTGCCCGACTGTTTTCTCTAGACATCATCCATGGCAGATTGGATTCAGCATTTTCAAAGGTTGCTGAGCCAAGCTCTTCACCATTCATCAGTTGAAGCCTTCTAGCACATCTGTTTGGAGCATCCACGGGCAAACAACCACTGCTGCACTCATTTCTTCAGAATCAAGTACAATTCAAATCTTTAATTTCTCAAAACTATGATATGCTTTAGCTAGGTCTTGTTGTGTTGGTCATTCTGAAACTTAAACCACTAAAAATGGTTAAGTATGCTGCAGTTGAAAGTTACATGGATCTAAAGTTTGATAGTTGAATATGTTTTTGATTCGATTCTTGATGTTTAGCTCAAATTACTGAAAACAAGCCTGGATTTGGATTGTGTGATGTTAGACGATTCTAATGTTATGTTTAATTCCCATTTCTGGGATTTTTGTCATCATTGATGATGCACATCACTGTAGCAAAAACCCTAAAACGCTGCCCAGATTTTTTCGCGTCGTGTGCATGTCGTGGTACTGTTCCAGCCCCCAGACCAATAGAAACATTTCCTGCCTTTGCCCTAAACGACCGTGTTCAATTAGTGACCCTGGAATTACAAAATTGCCACTGGCGTGGCATGTGACATATTGAAATATGTTGTTTTTTTCATTTTAATTTCACTTTTGATCACAAACTTTGAAAAAATCATAACTCTTTGTGTTAGTCAATTTCCATGGGATTTTTTTGCATTCTTTTCATCATGATCTCTACTTAATTGTAATATTTTTTCCAGATTTTTGTGATGATATGGATTTTATCTGGCATTATGGTTGTGACATGTGCTCATATTTTGTACACTTTGCCAAAACATTTGTGAAATGGTGATACTTTATCAATGGCTCCCAAATTTTTTGTGCTCAACTAGACACATTCATGGTGATTTGGTTTAGAGTTTGTGAATTTATCTTATCTGGTTGTTGAGTTATGATTTTTTGAATTAGGGTGTGACAATTTGTTTCACACCAATGATGTGCAACTTGATGATTTTCATTACCATGCTTCTTGACCTCAAATTGTTGGAATTTTCTGCATGAACCTCTTGGATGTCTAGTTTACATGTGAATTTTCTGGGAATTAATTTGTGGCATTTCCTAAGTTTGTTTGAGTTTTCTCCCCTGCTTGGTCATATGTTGACTTTTTGTGACACTTGTTCCCATTGTTTTGTGAAATGCTCCTATTTATTAGATGGCATGAAATTTTACATGAGATAACTAGACATCTTAGTCTTTGCCATGGTTTTAGTCATTCATTTATCATATGCCATCTCTGATTTTGAATTTTTCAAGTTGATGCATGATTTGGTTGACTTCTTTGAGCATGTTCAAATTGCTTGACTTTCTGATTTTCATTGACTGCCTTCCACTTGTCCCAAATGAGATGAAATTATGAAATTTGACATTGCTTCCTGCTGTGGTTGTGATTTGATTCATGATTTATTTGATGATTTTTGGAAATGTTTGAGATTGCTTTTGAGTTAAGTCTTGCTGTTGACTTCTATGAGCTTCTATATGCCATGTCTTGACCTATTTGTTCATGAAATGATGTATGATGATTGATATGAATGTGAAACCATTGAGTTTGTTTCTTGATTGCTT
>NW_026113517.1:0-19779 GCF_024323335.1 Lathyrus oleraceus
AAGAACATAAAATGTCATCTTCTATATTCTGATAATTAAACAATAACATAAGTTATGTAGATTAAAAATATGCTAAAATGCTAATTATAAGTAGAAAATGAAAAAAAAAAAGAAAAAAGAATAATTACAAGAAAATGAAAAGAAAAAGAAAATAGAATAATTACAAGAAAATGAAAATGTGACTGTATGTTATAAAGGAAACCAACTCAATCATTTTTCCAGTGTTACATTAGCACCATCTTTATTATTTTGAGATCCTTATAATCCTAACAACCATCTCAATCTCATCAAAATAATATGAAAACCCTATCATAATCATTGGTGACGCAAGAATAAAATTGAAAATAAGAAGAAACACAGATGAATAGAGTGACAAAATGAGAGAGTTAGAGATGTGTAACCATCAAAAGATCAACCTATATCAGAAATCACATGGTTTGCACATTTGATAGATAAGAAAGAAAACTACTCATAAAATATAGAGAAAAAAAAGAAAATATGACAACTTTTCAGCAGTACGTATTTTTTTACCCTTTTTATTTTGTTTATATAATCATAAAGTGATTAGGAACCAGCGATTTCTATTAAGTATTGTAAAGTAAATATTTATATTAAGTACATCCTCAATTATATAAATCAATCAAACATGTAATGAGTTAAAAACCTTGACATTAATTAGTTGGGGGGGGGGAGGGGGAGGGAGGGGGGGGGGGGAGGGGGGGGGATAGAAAGATATGTATTGAACATCAAATTATTTTTAAATATATACTTATATCCTTAAGAACAAAACATGTCCTCTTCTATATTCTGATAATTAAACAATTAACATAAGTTATATGGATTAAAAAAAGCAAAAATACTAATTATATGTAAAAAATGAAAAAAAAAAAAGAAAAGAATAATTACAAGAAATGAAAGAAAAAAAGAAAATAGAATAATTACAAGAAAATGAAAATGAGACCGTATGTTATAAAGGAACCAACTCAATCATTTTTCCAGTGTTACATTAGCACCACCTTTATTATTGTGAGATCCTCATAATCCTAACAAACATCTCAATCTCATCAAAACTAACGAAAACCCTATCATAATCATTGGTGATGCAAGAATAAAATTTAAAATAAGAGGAAACACAGATGAATGGAGTGACAAATGAGAGAGTTAGAGTTGTAACCGTCAAAAGATCACCTATATCAGAAATCACTTGATTTGTACATTTCATAGATAAGAAAGAAAATTACTCATAAGATAGAAAAAAAAGGAAATATGACATTTTTCAGCAGTACGTATTTTTTTATACCCTTTTTATTTTGTTTATACAATCATAAGTGATTATGAACCAGAGTTTTCTATTAAGTATTGTAAAGTAAATATTTATATTAAGTACAACCTCAATTATATAAATCAATCAAACATGTAATGAGTAACAAACCTTGACATTAATTAGTTTAGAAAAGATATGTATTGAACATCAAATTTTAATAAATATATACTTATATCCTAAAGAACGTAAAATGTCATCTTCTATATTCTGATAATTAAACAATTACATAAGTTATGTAGATTTAAAAATATTCTAAAATACTAATTATAAGTAGAAAATGAAAAGAAAAAAAAGAAAAAAGAATAATTACAAGAAAATGAAAATGAGACCGTATGTTATAAAGGAAACCAACTCAATCATGTTTCCAGTGTTACATTAGCACCACCTTTATTATTGTGAGATCCTCAAATCCTAACAAATATCTCAATCTTATTAAAACATATAAAAACCCTTTCATAATCATTGGTGATGCAAGAATAAAATTTAAAATAAGAGGAAACACAGATGAATGGAGTGACAAAATGAGAGAGTTAGAGATGTGTAACCATCAAAAGATCAACCTATACCAGAAATCACGTGATTTGTACATTTCATAGATAAAAAGAAATTTACTCATAAAAGATACAAAAAAAGGAAAATAGACAATTTTTCAGCAGTACGTATTTTTTTACCCTTGGCGGGAGGGGGGTTCAGAGACAAGCAGAAAGGAGAGTCAGAACAGGAGAGGGGGCGATTAAATCACGGATAAAAATTTATATTAAGTACAACCTCAATTATATAAATCAATCAACATGTAATGAGTAACAAACCTTGACATTAATTAGTTTAGAAAGATATGTATTGAACATAAAACATTATTAAATATATACTTAGATCCTAAAGAACATAAAATGTCATCTTCTATATTCTGATAATTAAACAATTAACATAAGTTATGTAGATTAAAAATATGCTAAATTGCTAATTATAAGTAGAAAATGAAAAAAAAAAAGAAAAAAGAATAATTACAAGAAAATGAAAAGAGAGACCGTATGTTATAAAGGAAACAAACTCAATCATTTTTCCAGTGTTACATTAGCACCACCTTTATTGTTGTGAGATCCTATTAATCCTAACAAAAATCCAATCTTATCAAAACAATACGAAAACCCTATCATAAATCATTGGTAACGCACTGAAAATTGAAAATAAGAGGAAACATAAATGAATAGAGTGCAAAATGAAGAGTTAGAGATGTGTAACCTTCAAATACATCAACCTATATCAAAATCACTTGATCTGTACATTTGATAGATAAGAAAGAAATTACTCATGAAGATAAAAAAACAGGAGAATATGACAATTTTTCAGCAGTACTATTTTTTTACCCTTTTATTTTGTTTATACAATCATAAAGTGATTATGAACTAGATATTTCTATTAATAATATAAGCTAAATATTCCTATTAGTACATCCTCAATTATATCAATCAATCAACATGTAATGAGTAACAAACCTTGACAATAATTAGTTTAGAAAGATATGTATTGAACATCAAATTAATTAAATATATACTTATATCCTAAAGAACATAAAATGTCATCTTCTATATTCTGATAATTACACAATTAACATAACTTATATAAAAATGAAAAAAAAAAAGAGAAAAGAAAAATACAAAAAATGAAAACCAAAAAAAAAAAAAGAATAATTACAAGAAATGAAAATGAGACCGTATGTTATAATGGAACCAACTCAATCATTTTTCCAGTGTTACATTAGCACCACCTTTATTATTGTGAGATCCTCATAATCCTAACAACCATCTCAATCTCATCAAACAATACGAAAACCCTATCATAATCATTGGTGATGCAAGAATAAATTTAAAATAAGAGGAACACAGATGAATAGAGTTACAAAAGAAACAGTTAGAGATGTGTAACTTCAAAACATTCCTTATATCATAAATCACTTGAACCATACATTTGATTGTTAAGAAAGAAAATTACTCATAAAAGATAGAGAAAAAAAAGGAAAATATATCAATTTTTCAGCAGTACGTATATTTTTACCATTTGTATTTTGTTTATACAATCATAAAGTGATTATGAACAGATATTCTATTAAATAATGTAAGCTAAATATTCCTATTAAGTACATCCTCAATTATATAATCAATCAAACATGTAATGAGTAATAACCTTGACAATAATTAGTTTAGAAAGATATGTATTGAACATCAAATTTAATTAATATATACTTATATCCTAAAGAACATAAAATGTCATCTTCTATATTCTGATAATTACACAATTAACATAACTTATATAGAAATGAAAAAGAAAAAAAGAAAAAAGAATAATTACAGAAAATGAAAAACAAAAAATGAAAAAAGAATAATTACAGAAAACTGAAAATGAGACCGTATGTTATAAAGGAAACCAACTCAATCATTTTTCCAGTGTTACATTAGCACCACCTTTATTATTGTGAGATCCTCATAATCCTAACACCATCTCAATCTCATCAAAACAATACGAAAAACCCTATCATAATCATTGGTGATGCAAGAATAAAATTAAAATAAGAGGAAACACAGATGAATAGTTACAAAATAACAAGTTAGAGATGTGTAAACTTCAAACATTAACTTATATCTAAATCAATTGAACCATACAGTTTATAGAAGAAAGAAAATTACTCATAAAAGATACAGAGAAAAAAAGGACAATATATCAATTTTCAGCAGTACGTATTTTTTTACCCTTTAATTTTGTTTATACAATCATAAAGTGATTATGAACCAGAGATTTCTATTAGATATTGTAAGCTAAATATTTATATTAAGTACATCCTCAATTATATAAATCATCAAACATGTAATGAGTAACAAACCTTGACATTAATTAGTATTGAAAGATATGTATTGAACATCAAAATATATTAAATATATACTTATATCCTAAAGAACCTAAAATGTCATCTTCTATATTCTGATAATTAAACAATTAACATAAGTTATATAGATTAAAAATATGCTAAAATACTAATTATAAGTAGAAAATGAAAAGATAAAAAAAAAAAAGAATAATTACAAGAAAATGAAAAAGAAAAAAGAAAAATAGATGAATTACAAGAATGAAAATGAGACCGTATGTTATAAAGGAAACCAACTCAATCATTTTTCCAGTGTTACATTAGCACCACCTTTATTACTGTGAGATCCTCATAATCCTAAAAACATGTCAATCTCATCAAAACATACGAAAAACCCTATCATAATCATTGGTGACGGAAGAATAAAATTATAAATAAGAGGAAACACAGATGAATAGAGTGACAAAATAAACAAGTTAGAGATGTGTAACCTTCAAAAGATTAACCTTATCAGAAATCACTTGATCCGTACATTTGATAGATAAGAAAGAAAATTACTCATAAAAGATTTAAAAAAAAGGAAATATGACAATTTTTCAGCCGTACGTATTTTTTTACCCTTTTTATTTTGTTTATACAATCATAGAGTGATTATGAACCAGAGATTTCTATTAAATAATGTAAGCTAAATATTTCTATTAAGTACATCCTCAATTATATAAATCAATCAAACATGTAATGATACACAAACCTTGACATTAATTAGTTTAGAAAGATATGTATTGAACATCAAAATTAATTAAATATATACTTATATCCTAAAGAACATAAATGTCATCTTCTATATTCTGATAATTAAATCATTAACATAAGTTATATAGATTAAAAAATATGCTAAAATACTAATTATAAGTAGAAAATGAAAAAAAAAAAAGAAAAAAGAATATTACAAAAAATGAAAAAGAAAAAAAAGAAAATAGAATAATTACAAGAAAATGAAAATGAGACCGTATGTTATAAAGGAAACCAACCCAATATTTTTCCAGTGTTACTTTAACATCACCTTTATTACTGTGAGATCCTCATAATCCTAACAACATCTCAATCTCATCAAAACAATACGAAAAACCCTATCATAATCATTGGTGACGGAAGAATAAATTATAAATAAGAGGAAACACAGATGAATAGAGTGACAAAATAAACAAGTTAGAGATGTGTAACCTTCAAAGATTAACCTTTATCAGAAATCACTTGATCCGTACATTTGATAGATAAGAAAGAAAATTACTCATAAAAGATTAAAAAAAAGGAAATATAGACAATTTTTCAGCGGTACATATTTTTTTAACCTTTGTATTTTGTTTATACAATCAAAAGTGATTATGAACCAGAATTTCTATTAAATATTGTAAGCTAATATTTATATTACGTACATCCTCAATTATATAAATCAATCAAACATGTAATGAGTAACAAACCTTGACATTAATTAGTTTATAAAGATATGTATTGAACATCAAAATTTATTAAATATATACTTATATCCTAAAGAACATAAAATGTCATCTTCTATATTTGATAATTAAGTCATTAACATAAGTTGTATAGATTAAAAAATATTCTAAAATACTAATTATAAGTAGAAAATGAAAAAGAAAAAAGAAAAAAAAATAATTACAAGAAAATGAAAAAGAAAAAAAAGAAAATAGAATAATTACAAAAAATAAAAATGAGACAGTATGTTATAAAGGAAACCAACCCAATCATTTTTCCAGTGTTACATTAGCACCATCTTTATTGTTTTGAGATCCTCATAATCCTAACAAACATCTCAATCTCATCAAAACAATATGAAAACCCTATCATAATCATGGTGACGGAAGAATAAAATTGAAAATAAGAGGAAACGCAGATGAATAGAGTGACAAAATGAGAGAGTTAGAGATGTGTAACCATGAAAAGATCAACCTATATCAGAAATCACTTGATTTGTACATTTGATAGATAAGAAAGAAAATTACTCATAAAAGATAGAAAAAAAAGGAAAATATAACAATTTTCAGCAGTACGTATTTTTTACCCTTTGTATTTTGTTTATACAATCATAAAGTGATTATGAACCTGAGATTTCTATTAAATAATGTCAATAAATATTTTATTAAGTACATCCTCAATTATATAATCAATCAAACATGTAATGATTATCAAACCTTGACAATAAATAGTTTAGAAAGATATGTATTGAACTCAAAATTATTAAATATATACTTATATCCTAAAGAACATAAATGTCATCTTCTATATTCTGATAATAAACAATTAACCTAAGTTATATAGATTAAAAATATGCTAAAATACTAATTATAAGTAGAAAATGAAAAAGAAACAAGAAGAGAGAAAATTTACAAGAAAATGAAAATGAGACCGTATGTATTAAAGGAACCAACTCAATCATTTTTCCAGTGTTACATTAACATCACCTTTATTACTGTGAGATCCTCATAATCCTAACAAACATCTCAATCTCATCAAAACAATACGAAAAACCCTATCATAATCATTGTTGACGGAAGAATAAAATTAAAAATAAGAAACACAGATGAATAGAGTGACAAAATAAACAAGTTAGAGATGTGTAACCTTCAAAAGATTAACCTTTATCAGAAATCACTTGATCAGTACATTTGATAGATAAGAAAGAAAATTACTCAGAAAAGATTAAAAAAAAAGGAAAATATGACAATTTTTCAGCAATACGTATTTTTTTACCCTTTGTATTTTGTTTATACAATCATAAAGTGATTATGAACCAGAGATTTCTATTAAATAATGTAAGCTAAATATTTCTATTAAGTACATCCTCAATTATATAAATCAATCAAACATGTAATGATACACAAACCTTGACATTAATTAGTTTAGAAGATATGTATTGAACATCAAAATTAATTAAATATATACTTATATCCTAAAGAACATAAAATGTCATCTTCTATATTCTGATAATTAAATCATTAACATAAGTTATATAGATTAAAAAATATGCTAAAATACTTATTATAAGTAGAAAATGAAAAAGAAAAAAAGAAAAAGAAAATTACAAAAAATGAAAAAGAAAAAAAGAATAGAATATTTACAAGAAAATGAAAATGAGACCGTATGTATAAAAGGAAACCAACTCAATCATTTTTCCAGTGTTACATTAGCACCATCTTTATTACTGTGAGATCCTCATAATCCTAACAAACATCTCAATCTCATCAAAACAATACGAAAAACCCTATCATAATCAATGGTGACGGAAGAATAAAATTATAAATAAGAGGAAACACAGATGAATAGAGTGACAAAATAAAAAGTTAGAGATGTGTAACCTTCAAAAGATAAACCTTTATCAGAAATCACTTGATCCGTACATTTGATAGATAAGAAAGAAATTACTCATAAAAGATTAAAAAAAAGGAAAATATGACAATTTTCAGCGTACATATTTTTTTTACCTTTGTATTTTGTTTATACAATCAAAAAGTGATTATGAACCAGAAATTTCTATTAATATTGTAAGCTAAATATTTATATTACGTATATCCTCAATTATATAAATCAATCAAACATGTAATGAGTAACAAACCTTGACATTAATTAGTTTAGAAAGATATGTATTGAACATCAAAATTAATTAAATATATACTTATATCCTAAGAACATAAAATGTCATCTTCTATATTTTGATAATTAAATCATTAAGATAAGTTGGATAGATTAAAAATATGCTAAAATACTAATTATAAGTAGAAAATGAAAAAGAAAAAAAGTAAAAAGGATAATTACAAGAAAATGAAAAGAAAAAAAAGAAAATAGAATAATAAAAGAAAATAAAATGAGACCGTATGTTATAAAGAAACCAACCCAATCATTTTTCCAGTGTTACATTAGCACCATCTTTATTGTTTTGAGATCCTCATAATTCCTAACAAACATCTCAATCTCATCAAAACAATATAAAACCCTATCATAATCATGGTGACGGAAGAATAAAATTGAAAATAAGAGGAAACGCAGATGAATAGAGTGACAAAATGAGAGAGTTAGAGATGTGTAACCATGAAAAGATCACCTATATCAGAAATCACTTGATTTGTACATTTGATAGATAAGAAAGAAAATTACTCATAAAAGATTAAAAAAAAGGAAATATGACAATTTTTCAGCGGTACATATTTTTTTAACCTTTGTATTTTGTTTTATACAATCAAAAGTGATTATGAACCAGAAATTTCTATTAATATTGTAAGCTAATTTTTATATTACGTAAATCCTCAATTATATAAATCAATCAAACATGTAATGAGTAACAAACCTTGACATTAATTAGTTTAGAAAGATATGTATTGAACATCAAATTAATTAATATATACTTATATCCTAAAGAACATAAATGTCATCTTCTATATTCTGATAATTAAATCATTAACATAAGTTGTATAGATTAAAAAATATGCTAAAATACTAATTATAAGTAGAAAATGAAAAAGGAAAAAGGAAAAAGATATTACAAGAAAATGAAAAAGGAAAAAAGAAAATAGAATAATTACAAGAAAATAAAAATGAGACCGTATGTTATAAAGGAAATCAACCAAATCATTTTTCCAGTGTTACATTAGCACCCATCTTTATTGTTTTGAGATCCTCATAATCCTAACAAACATCTCAATCTCATCAAACAATATGAAAACCCCTATCATAATCATGGTGACGGAAGAATAAAATTGAAAATAAGAGAAACGCAGATGAATAGAGTGACAAAATGAGAGAGTTAGAGATGTGTAACCATGAAAAGATCAACCTATATCAGAAATCACTTGATTTGTACATTTGATAGATAAGAAAGAAATTACTCAGAAAAGATAGAAAAAAAGGAAATATAACAAATTTTCAGCAGTACGTATTTTTTTACCCTTTGTATTTTGTTTATACAATCATAAAGTGATTATGAACCTTAGATTTCTATTAATAATGTAAGATAAATATTTTTATTAATACATCCTCAATTATATAAATCAATCAAACATGTAATGATTATCAGACCTTGACATAAATAGTTTAGAAAGATATGTATTGAACCTCAAAATTAATTAAATATATACTTATATCCTAAAGAACATAAAATGTCATCTTCTATATTCTGATAATTAAACAATTAACATAAGTTATACAATTAAATGAGACCGTATGTTATAAAGGAAACCAACCCAATTATTTTTCCAGTGTTACATTAACATCACCTTTATTACTGTGAGATCCTCATAATCCTAACAAACATCTCAATCTCATCAAAACAATACGAAAAACCCTATCATAATCATTGGTGACGGAAGAATAAAATTATAAATAAGAGGAAACACAGATGAATAGAGTGACAAAATAACAAGTTAGAGATGTGTAACCTTCAAAAGATAACCTTCATCAGAAATCACTTGATCCGTACATTTGATAGATAAGAAAGAAAATTACTCATAAAAGATTAAAAAATAGAAAATATGACAATTTTTCAGCGGTACATATTTTTTTACCCTTTGTATTTTGTTTATACAATCATAAAGTGATTATGAACCAGAGATTTCTATTAAATAATGTAAGCTAAATATTTCTATTAAGTACATCCTCAATTATATAATCAATCAAACATGTAATGATACACAACCTTGACATTAATTAGTTTAGAAAGATATGTATTGAACATCAAAATTAATTGAATATATACTTATATCCTAAAGAACATAAAATGTCATCTTCTATATTCTGATAATTAAATCATTAACATAAGTTATAGATTAAAAAATATGCTAAAATACTAATTATAAGTAGAAAATGAAAAAGAAAAAAAGAAAAAGAATAATTACAAAAAAATGAAAAAGAAAAAAAAGAAAATAGAATAATTACAAGAAAATGAAAATGAGACCGTATGTTATAAAGGAAACCAACCCAATTATTTTTCCAGTGTACATTAACATCACCTTTATTATTCTGAGATCCTCATAATCCTAACAAACATCTCAATCTCATCAAAACAATACAAAAACCCTATCATAATCATTGGTGACGGAAGAATAAAATTATAAATAAGAGGAAACACAGATGAATAGAGTGACAAAATAAAAAAGTTAGAGATGTGTAACCTTCAAAAGATAAACCTTTATCAGAATCACTTGATCCGTACATTTGATAGATAAGAAAGAAAATTACTCATAAATTAAAAAAAAAAGGAAAATATGACAATTTTTCAGCGGTACATATTTTTTTAACCTTTGTATTTTGTTTATACAATCAAAAAGTGATTATGAACCAGAAATTTCTATTAATATTGTAAGCTAAATATTTATATTACGTATATCCTCAATTATATAATCAATCAACATGTAATGAGTAACAAACCTTGACATTAATTAGTTTAGAAAGATATGTATTGAACATCAAAATTAATTAAATATATACTTATATCCTAAAGAACATAAAATGTCATCTTCTATATTTTGATAATTAAATCATTAAGATAAGTTTATAGATTAAAAAATATGCTAAAATACTAATTATAAGTAGAAAATGAAAAAGAAAAAAGGAAAAAGGATATTACAAGAAAATGAAAAAGAAAAAAAAGAAAATAGAATAATTACAAGAAAATAAAATGAGACCGTATGTTATAAAGGAAACCAACCCAATCATTTTTCCAGTGTTACATTAGCACCATCTTTATTGTTTTGAGATCCTCATAATTCTAACAAACATCTCAATCTCATCAAAACAATATGAAAACCCTATCATAATCAATGGTGACGGAAGAATAAAATTGAAAATAAGAGGAAACGCAGATGAATAGAGTGACAAAATGAGAGAGTTAGAGATGTGTAACCATGAAAAGATCAACCTATATCAGAAATCACTTGATTTGTACATTTGATAGATAAGAAAGAAAATTACTCATAAAAGATTAAAAAAAAAGGAAAATATGACAATTTTTCAGCGTACATATTTTTTTAACCTTTGTATTTTGTTTATACAATCAAAAAGTGATTATGAACCAAAATTTCTATTAAATATTGTAAGCTAAATTTTTATATTACGTAAATCCTCAATTATATAAATCAATCAAACATGTAGAGTAACAAACCTTGACATTAATTAGTTTAGAAAGATATGTATTGAACATCAAAATTAATTAAATATATACTTATATCCTAAAGAACATAAAATGTCATCTTCTATATTCTGATAATTAAATCATTAACATAAGTTGTATAGATTAAAAAATATGCTAAAATACTAATTATAAGTAGAAAATGAAAAAGGAAAAAAGGAAAAAGGATAATTACAAGAAAATGAAAAAGGAAAAAAAAAATAGAATAATTACAAGAAAATAAAAATGAGACCGTATGTTATAAAGGAAACCAACCAAATCATTTTTCCAGTGTTACATTAGCACCATCTTTATTGTTTTGAGATCCTCATAATCCTAACAAACATCTCAATCTCATCAAAACAATAATGAAACCCTATCATAATCAATGGTGACGGAAGAATAAAATTGAAATAAGAGGAAACGCAGATGAATAGAGTGACAAAATGAGAGAGTTAGAGATGTGTAACCATGAAAAGATCAACCTATATCAGAAATCACTTGATTTGTACATTTGATAGATAAGAAAGAAAATTACTCAGAAAGATAGAAAAAAGGAAATATAACAATTTTCAGCAGTACGTATTTTTTTACCCTTTGTATTTGTTTATACAATCATAAAGTGATTATGAACCTTAGATTTCTATTAAATAATGTAAGATAATATTTTATTAAATACATCCTCAATTATATAAATCAATCAAACATGTAATGATTATCAAACCTTGACAATAAATAGTTTAGAAAGATATGTATTGAACCTCAAAATTAATTAAATATATACTTATATCCTAAGAACATAAAATGTCATCTTCTATATTCTGATAATTAAACAATTAACATAAGTTATACAGATTAAATGAGACCGTATGTTATAAAGGAAACCAACCCAATTATTTTTCCAGTGTTACATTAACATCACCTTTATTACTGTGAGATCCTCATAATCCTAACAAACATCTCACTCATCAAACAATACGAAAAACCCTATCATAATCATTGGTGACTGAAGAATAAAATTATAATAAGAGGAAACACAGATGAATAGAGTGACAAAATAAACAAGTTAGAGATGTGTAACCTTCAAAAGATTAACCTTCATCAGAAATCACTTGATCCGTACATTTGATAGATAAGAAAGAAAATTACTCATAAAAGATAAAAAAATAGAAAATATGACAATTTTTCAGCGGTACATATTTTTTACCCTTTGTATTTGTTTATACAATCATAAAGTGATTATGAACCAGAGATTTCTATTAAATAATGTAAGCTAAATATTCTATTAAGTACATCCTCAATTATATAAATCAATCAAACATGTAATGTACACAAACCTTGACATTAATTAGTTTAGAAGATATGTATTGAACATCAAAATTATTGAATATATACTTATATCCTAAAGAACATAAAATGTCATCTTCTATATTCTGATAATTAAATCATTAACATAAGTTATATAGATTAAAAATATGCTAAAATACTAATTATAAGTAGAAAATGAAAAAGAAAAAAGAAAAAAGAATAATTACAAAAATGAAAAGAAAAAAAGAAAAGAATAATTACAAGAAAATGAAAATGAGACCGTATGTTATAAAGGAAACCAACCAATATTTTTCTAGTGTTACATTAACATCACCTTTATTATTCTGAGATCCTCATAATCCTAACAAACATCTCAATCTCATCAAAACAATACGAAAAACCCTATCATAATCATTGGTGACGGAAGAATAAAATTATAAATAAGAGGAAACACAGATGAATAGAGTGACAAAATAAAGTTAGAGATGTGTAACCTTCAAAAGATAAACCTATCAGAAATCACTTGATCCGTACATTTGATAGATAAGAAAGAAAATTACTCATAAAAGATTTAAAAAAAAGGAAAATATGACAATTTTTCAGCGGTACATATTTTTTTAACATTTGTATTTTGTTTATACAATCAAAAAGTGATTATGAACCAGAAATTTCTATTAAATATTGTAAGCTAAATATTTATATTACGTATCCTCAATTATATAAATCAATCAATCATGTAATGAGTAACAAACCTTGACATTAATTAGTTTAGAAATATGTATTGAACATCAAAATTAATTAAATATATACTTATATCCTAAAGAACATAAAATGTCATCTTCTATATTTGATAATTAAATCATTAAGATAAGTTGTATAGATTAAAAATATGCTAAAATACTAATTATAAGTAGAAAATGAAAAAGAAAAAAAGGAAAAAGGATAATTACAAGAAAATGAAAAAGAAAAAAAGAAAATAGAATAATTACAAGAAAATAAAAATGAGACCGTATGTTAAAGGAAACCAACCCAATCATTTTTCCAGTGTTACATTAGCACCATCTTTATTGTTTTGAGATCCTCATAATCCTAACAACATCTCAATCTCATCAAAACAATATGAAAACCCTATCATAATCAATGGTGACGGAAGAATAAAATTGAAAATAAGAGGAAACGCAGATGAATAGAGTGACAAAATGAGAGAGTTAGAGATGTGTAACCATGAAAGATCAACCTATATCAGAAATCACTTGATTTGTACATTTGATAGATAAGAGAGAAAATTACTCAGAAAAGATAGAAAAAAAGGAATAATACAAATTTTCAGCAGTACGTATTTTTTTACCCTTTGTATTTTGTTTATACAATCATAAAGTGATTATGAACCTTAGATTCTATTAAATAATGTGAGATAAATATTTTTATTAAATACATCCTCAATTATATAATCAATCAAACATGTAATGATTATCAAACCTTGACAATAAATAGTTTAGAAGATATGTATTGAACCTCAAAATTAATTAATATATACTTATATCCTAAAGAACATAAAATGTCATCTTCTATATTCTGATAATTAACATTAACATAAGTTATACAGATTAAATGAGACCGTATGTTATAAAGGAAACCAACCCAATTATTTTTCCAGTGTTACATTAACATCACCTTTATTACTGTGAGATCCTCATAATCCTAACAAACATCTCAATCTCATCAAAACAATACGAAAAACCCTATCATAATCATTGGTGACGGAAGAATAAAATTATAAATAAGAGGAAACACAGATGAATAGAGTGACAAAATAAACAAGTTAGAGATGTGTAACCTTCAAAATTAACCTTCATCAAAAATCACTTGATCCGTACATTTGATAGATAAGAAAGAAATTACTCATAAAAGATTAAAAAATAGAAAATATGACAATTTTTCAGCGGTACATATTTTTTTACCCTTTGTATTTTGTTTTATACAATCATAAAGTGATTATGAACAGAGATTTCTATTAAATAATGTAAGCTAAATATTTCTATTAAGTACATCCTCAATTATATAAATCAATCAACATGTAATGATACACAAACCTTGACATTATTAGTTTAGAAAGATATGTATTGAACATCAAAATTAATTGAATATATACTTATATCCTAAAGAACATAAAATGTCATCTTCTATATTCTGATAATTAAATCATTAACATAAGTTATATAGATTAAAAAATGCTAAAATACTAATTATAAGTAGAAAATGAAAAAGAAAAAAAGAAAAAAGAATAATTACAAAAAATGAAAAAGAAAAAAAAAAATAGAATAATTACAAGAAAATGAAAATGAGACCGTATGTTTATAAAGGAAACCAACCCAATTATTTTTCCAGTGTTACATTAACATCACCTTTATTATTTTGAGATCCTCATAATCCTAACAAACATCTCAATCTCATCAAAACAATACGAAAAACCCTATCATAATCATTGGTGACGGAAGAATAAAATTATAAATAAGAGGAACACAGATGAATAGAGTGACAAAATAAAAAAGTTAGAGATGTGTAACCTTCAAAAGAAACCCTTTATCAGAAATCACTTGATCCGTACATTTGATAGATAAGAAGAAAATTACTCATAAAAGATTAAAAAAAAAGGAAATATGACAATTTTTCAGCGGTACATATTTTTTTAACCTTTGTATTTTGTTTATACAATCAAAAAGTGATTATGAACCAGAAATTTCTATTAAATATTGTAAGCTAAATATTTATATTACGTATATCCTCAATTATATAAATCAATCAAACATGTAATGAGTAACAAACCTTGACATTAATTAGTTTAGAAAGATATGTATTGAACATCAAAATTAATTAAATATATACTTATATCCTAAAGAACATAAAATGTCATCTTCTATATTTTGATAATTAAATCATTAAGATAAGTTGTATAGATTAAAAAAATATGCTAAAATACTAATTATAAGTAGAAAATGAAAAAGAAAAAAAGGAAAAAGGATAATTACAAGAAAATGAAAAAGAAAAAAAGAAAATAGAATAATTACATGAAAATAAAAATGAGACCGTATGTTTATAAGGAAACCAACCCAATCATTTCCAGTGTTACATTAGCACCATCTTTATTGTTTTGAGATCCTCATAATTCTAACAAACATCTCAATCTCATCAAAACAATATGAAAACCCTATCATAATCAATGGTGACGGAAGATAAAATGGAAAATAAGAGGAAACGCGATGAATAGAGTGACAAAATGAGAGAGTTAGAGATGTGTAACCATGAAAAGATCAACCTATATCAGAAATCACTTGATTTGTACATTTGATAGATAAAAAGAAAATTACTCATAAAAGATTAAAAAAAGGAAAATATGACAATTTTTCAGCGGTACATATTTTTTTAAACCTTTGTATTTTTTTTATACAATCAAAAGTGATTATGAACCAGAAATTTCTATTAAATATTGTAAGCTAAATTTTTATATTACGTAAATCCTCAATTATATAAATCAATCAAACATGTAATGAGTAACAAACCTTGACATTAATTAGTTTAGAAAGATATGTATTGAACATCAAAATTAATTAAATATATACTTATATCCTAAAGAACATAATGTCATCTTCTATATTCTGATAATTAAATCATTAACATAAGTTGTATAGATTAAAAAATATGCTAAAATACTAATTATAAGTAGAAAATGAAAAAGGAAAAAAGGAAAAGGATAATTACAAAAAAATGAAAAAGGAAAAAAGAAAATAGAATAATTACAAGAAAATAAAAATGAGACCGTATTTTATAAAGGAAACCAACCAAATCATTTTTCCAGTGTTACATTAGCACCATCTTTATTGTTTTGAGATCCTCATAATCCTAACAAACATCTCAATCTCATCAAAACAATATGAAAACCCTATCATAATCAATGGTGACGGAAGAATAAAATTGAAAATAAGAGGAAACGCAGATGAATAGAGTGACAAAATGAGAGAGTTAGAGATGTGTAACCATGAAAGATCAACCTATATCAGAAATCACTTGATTTGTACATTTGATAGATAGAAAGAAAATTACTCATAAAAAAGATAGAAAAAAAGGAAATATAACAAATTTTTAGCAGTACGTATTTTTTTACCCTTTGTATTTTGTTTATATAATCATAAAGTGATTATGAACCTTAGATTTCTATAAAATAATGTAAGATAAATATTTTTATTAAATACATCCTCAATTATATAATCAATCAAACATGTAATGATTATCAAACTTTGACAATAAATAGTTTAGAAAGATATGTATTGAACCTCAAATTAATTAAATATATACTTATATCCTAAAGAACATAAATGTCATCTTCTATATTCTGATAATTAAACAATTAACATAAGTATACAGATTAAATGAGACCGTATGTTATAAAGGAAACCAACCCAATTATTTTTCCAGTGTTACATTAACATCACCTTTATTACTGTGAGATCCTCATAATCCTAACAAACATCTCAATCTCCTCAAAACAAACGAAAAACCCTATCATAATCATTGGTGACGGAAGAATAAATTATAAATAAGAGGAAACACAGATGAATAGAGTGACAAAATAAACAAGTTAGAGATGTGTAACCTTCAAAAGATTAACCTTCATCAGAAATCACTTGATCCGTACATTTGATAGATAAGAAAGAAAATTACTCATAAAATATTAAATAGAAAGTGAAAAAAAAAAGAAATCAGAATTTACAAGAAATAAAATGAATCGTATGGTATAAAGGAAAGAACTCAATCATTTTTCCAGTGTTACATTAGCCCCATCTTTATTATTTTGAGATCCTCATAATCCTAACAACATCTCAATCTCATCAAAACAATAACAAAACTCTATCATAATCATTGGTGACGCAAGAATAAAATTGAAAACAGAGGAAACAAATAGATGAATAGAGTGACAAAAATGAAGAGAGTTAGAGATGTGTAACCATCAAAAGATCACCTATATCAGAAATCACTTGATTTTGTACATTTGATAGATAAGAAAGAAAATTACTCATAAAGGATAGAAAAAAAAGGAAAAATATGACAATTTTTCAGCATACGTATTTTTTTACCCTTTGTATTTTGTATATACAATCATAAGTGATTATGACCCAGAGATTTCTATATAAATAATGTAAGCTAAATATTTCTATTAAGTACATCCTAATTATATAAATCAATCAAACATATATGAGTAATAACCTTGACATTAATTAGTTTACAAAAATATATATTGAACGTCAAAATTAATTAAATATATACTTATATCCTAAAGAACATAAAAAAATGCCATCTTCTATATTCTGATATTAAAAACAATTAACATATAGTTTACAGATTAAAAAATATGCTAAAATACTAATTATAAAGTAGAAAATGAAAAATAAAAAAAGAAAATGAATAATTACAAGAAAATGAAAATGAGCTTAAGATTATAAAAAAGGAAACCAACTCAATCATTTTCAAGTGTTACATTAGCACCACATTTATAATTGTGAGTAACATAGAATAATTACAAAAGACATGAAAATGAGACCGTATGGCATAAAGGAAATCAACTCAATCATTCTTCCAGTGTTACATTAGCATCACCTTTATTATTGTGAATCCTCCTCAAATCCTAACAAACATCTCAATCTCATCAAAACAATACGAAAACCCCTATCATAATCATTGGTGACGGCAGAATAAAATTGAAAATAAGAGGAAACACAGATGAATAGAGTGCTAAATAAACAAGTTAGAGATGTGTAACCTTCGAAAGATCAACCTATATCAGAAATCACTTGATCTGTATATTTAGATAGATAAAAAAGAAACTACCATAACTCGTAAAAGATAGAAAAAAAAGGAAAATGTGACAATTTTTCAGTAGTACGTATTTTTTTACCCCTTTGTATTTTGTTTTATACAATAATACATAAAGTGATTATGAACTAGAGATTTCTATTAAATAATGTAAGCTAAATATTTCTATTAAGTACATCCTCAATTGTAATAAATCAATCAATAAATGCAGTGAGTAACAAACCTTGATATTAAATAGTTTAGAAAGATATATTGAACATAAGTTATACAATTTAAAAAAATATGCTAAAATACAATTATGAGCAGAAAATGAAAAAGAAACAAGAAAATAGATAATTGCAAGAAAATGAAAATGAGATCGTATGGTATAAAGGAAACCAACTCATCATTTTTTTTCTAGTGTTACATTAGCATCACCTTTATTATTGTGCGATCCTCATAATCCTAACAAATATCTCATTCTCATCAAAACAATGTGAAAACCCTATCCTATCTTGGTGACGCAATTCATAAAATTGAAAATAAGAAAAACACAGATGAATAGAGTGACAAATAAACAAGTTAGAGATGTCTAACCTTCAAAAGATCAACCTATATCAGAAATCACTTTATCTGTACATTTGATAGAAATGAAAGAAATTACTCATAAAAGATAAAAAAAAAAGAAAATAAAATAAAACAATTTTTTTCAGCAATCCGTATTTTTTTACCCTTTGTATTTTGTTTATACAATCATAAAGTGATATGGACCATAGATTTCTATCTATGAGTAACAAAACCTTGAATTTAAATAGTTTAGAGTATGTATTGAACAAACATCGAAAATTAATTAAATATATACTTATATCCTAAAGAATATAAAATGTCATCTTCTTATTCGGATAATTAAACAATTAACATAAGTGTTACATATCAAAAAATATGCTAAAATACTAATTATAGTAGAAAATGAATGAAAAAAGAAAATAGAATAATTACAAGAAAATGAAAATGAACCCTATGGTATAAAAACAAATCAACTCAATCATTTTCCCAGTGTTACATTAGCATCACCTTTATATTGTGAGATCCTCATAATCCTAACAAATATCTCAATTTCATCGAAACAATACAAAAAACCCTATCATAATCATTGGTGACGCAAGAATAAATTAAAATAAGAGTAAAACCTAGATGAATAGAGTGCCAAATACACAAGTTAGAGATGTGTAACCTTCAAAAGATCAACCTATATCAAAAATC